>NC_143549.1:177833958-178141250 GCF_054136105.1 Typopeltis vanoorti | reverse complement strand
ATCTCAAGCCAACTAAGCCATAAATTATGGAGCTGCATGTTGTACAAAACAGATAGACTCACCGCCAGTGGAGGAGGCACAGCCGTATTCATTAAAAACTATCTAAGCCACAACGCCCTGACCAATCCAGGTATTGAAGTTCATACTAACAATACTGGCAGAATCAAAATCTACGCCGCACACAACCCAGCTAGCATCCCATTGTTGGCATCTGATTTGGATTCCATTCTTGGCTCTACAGACTCCATTATTATGGCTGGAGATTTCAATGCCAAACATACAGCTTGGTTCAGCTCCACAATCAACAATAAAGGTTGTACATTAAACAATCATTCAACACAAAACTCTATAGTTATAGCCGAACCTACAGAGCCCACTCAGAAGCCCAGATGTACTTGACATAGTCATCCTCAGAAACATTAGATACTAGTATCAGCTGGGAACACTAAACGAGCTGTCTTCCGACTGCAATCCCATCCTGCTTAAGCTCTGTATGCTAGAGCAACTCACTCCTCCACACTCCTTTATACCATGGGACAAACTCTCTATTATTTTCCCAGAGCACATTGTCCCAGCCCCCATTATTCACAATAAAGAAGAGATAGACATTGCTGTAAACAACCTAACCAGCCAAATCAAAAAAGCATTAAAATCAGTTACCCAAACTATAGTTTTTCATCCGATCAGCCGGATCCCCGAGGAAATCATGGACCTAATAAGAGCAAAAAACAAAGCCCAAAAGAGATACTACAACACAAGAGCCCCACAAGACAAAACAATACTGAACAGATTAAATCGGCAAGTCCGTGAAGCTCTTCAAGAACACCGAAACCAGGACTGGGAAACCAAATTGACTAATTTAAACCCAGAGGACAACTCCATCTGGAAATTCTTGAGATCCCTCTGCACTAAAAGGCAACTTATTCCCCCAATGCAGACCAAGAAGGGAACAGCCCGCACAGACAAAGAAAAAGCTGAAGCTTTAATAGACAACTTGGAAACACAATGTAACCCCTCTTACAAAAATTTAAACATCAACCTTGTCTACAAAATTCATTGCCAGGTCAAGCAAGCCTTAAGACAACATAAGGATAATTCAGAACCTATCACACCTACTGTACTTCTCCAGCAGAAATAACAAGTATTACAACCCACCTGAACAACAAAAAGGCTCCAAGGCCAGATGGCATCACCAACAGATTAATCAAATTACTACCCAGAAAAGCTATAATTCATTTAGTCAACATAACGCTACTCTTAGATTTCAGCATTTTCCCACAATCTGGAAGACTGCCAACATCATCCCTATCAAAAAGACTGGAAAGAACCCCCAACTCGCAGAAAGCTACAGACCTATCAGTCCTCTACCTTGTCTAGGTAAGGTCGCTGAAAAAGTTATTCTCACAAGGCTTCAATCTGAAACGGACAAGTTAGGAATCATTCCAAAGAGCAATTTGCATTCCGTAAAGACCATAATACTGTACAACAGATACATAGAGTGGTTGAGCATATCAGAAAAGGCTACAATTGGAACCGCCTTATTATATCCATACAGCTGCAGTTTTCATAGATGTTGCAAAGGCTTTTGACAAGGTGTGGCATCAGAGCCTGCTTTATAAGCTCATAGAATTCAACCTACCAATCAAGCTAATAAAAATGATTGATGCATACCTCAAAGACAGATATATGCAAGTCAAAATAAATGAAATTACATCAACAAGACGGAAAATTTTGGCTGGAGTGCCTAAGGGTTCTCTCTTGGCCCCCCTTTTATTTTCGATCTACATAGCTGACATCCCCCAAAACCCCAGTACAACCATCACTGCGTTATATGCAGATGATACCGCTCTGCTAGCAAGATCTCTCAGCCCCCAATTGGCAATCAGAAGACTCCAAAGTAGTATTCATATACTAGAAAAGTGGCTGATGGACTGGAGGATTCAAGTAAACTCCCACAAAAGTTCAGCTATAATGTTTTCCAAAAAGAAGGTCCAGAGCAAGAAGGACATACACCTATTAGGAGTCAAGATTCCATGGCAGATTGAAATTAAATACCTCTGCATGCTGCTTGAAAAAAATCTTCAATTCAGCAATCACATAAAACACATAGGCTCAAAGACATCTAAAGCAATTGCACAACTCTACCCCATGATCAAGCAGAAGCAAGCTGGATATTCATAACAAACTACTTATATATAAGATGGCAATACGCCCAGTTATCACCTATGCATCTCCTTCATGGAGTCATACCTCGAATACAAATATTCAAAAACTGCAAAGGATACAGAACAAATGCCTGAGGATTATTCTGGATGCCCCATGGTTTATAAGAAACTCCCAGATTCACAGAGAAGTTAACATTCCCTATATCTCCTCCATTCTCTGATTTAGCAGAAACGTTCTTCATCAAGGCAAGTAATCATCCAAACCCACTGATCAAACAAGCTTCGAACTACAATGAAGCAGAATACTATAAATATAAAAGACCCAAATCTTTCTTATGCTTAGCTGAACACAGCTAATCTCAATGCCCTCACAGGGCAAGCCTAGAGCTCAGTAACACTCCACTCAGAGAATTTCCCTCACACACAAAGGGGAATATGAAATGCATTAGTGCTTCATCCATCAAACAAGTAATGTTCTGCATTCTGCTTGGTATCACCACCTCTACATCTGGCTCCCACTGATGTGCTTTTGCACAGAAATGGTTGCTTTTCCTGAGATGTGAGAGGCTCTGCTGGGGGGGGGGGTAGGTTTTTGCCTTTCTCTGAGTGGGGCCACTGCTGAGATTATGGCTCTGCTTGGTGGTGGGGTTAGCCTGTCACTGAGTGGAACTACCGCCGAGTTGGATGATCCTTCAGTCACTCGTAGGGAGTGGTCTGGAGAGGGGGGAGGGGCGTCTAATTTTTAGAGAGGTCTTTACTTAAACAGCACCTCAATAAAGGTCAAAACCAGTCTGGGTAGTGGCCCTTCCCTTAATACATAGCATTATATATGTCTGCAAGGAGATGTACTTTGCATTATGGGAGATACTAAGGCAAGTGATGAGAACTTATACCATCTTTACCACGAGTTGCCCCAGTCCTGAAGATACTTCAGGACTGGGGCAATACTTCAGGCACAAACTTTGTTTGCTTACTATTACTATTACTATTATTACGGGCAACTCCAGGGAGTCATTAGACTCATCGAGGGAGGCCCCAAATCATATTCTTCACAACTATCTGACATTCCTACAGTATCTATCATACCTCGCCTTAAACTCATTCACTGTCACAGCATCCACTACAGACTCAGGGAGCGCATTCCACTCATTCACTACTCTAAAAGTAAAGAACCCAGCTCTAACACCTTTACTAACCACACTTTTGCCCAGTTTCCATGGATGTCCCCTAGTCCTCCCACAACCAGCCCTGTTCTCAAAAATATCTTCTGAATTAATTTTATAGAAACCCTTCAGTAATTTGAATGTCTCAATCATATCTCCCCTCCTCCGCCTATCAACCAATTTTTGCAACCCACAAATCCTCAACCTGTTCTCATACGGTTCATTCCACAGACCTGCTATCATCTTGGTCACTCGCCTCTGGATCCTCTCCACCTCCTCCCCATCAAGAAGAAACCTAGGTGACCAAATCTGAGCACAGTAGTCTAGATGGGGTCTTATCAAGGCTCGATAGAGAGGAACAATAACCTGCTTGTCTCTGCTTGTCAACGTATTCTTCAGCAACCAAGTGATTTGATGAGCTGTTTTGGTCACTTTTGCAATGTGTCCCCTAAATTTCAATTCCTTATCCACCAACACTCCTAAATCTCGTGCCTCATCAATTTCCTGGAGCACGGTTCCACCAATGCAGTAAACTGCCGCCAATCTTTTCACCCCAAAATGCATAACCTTACATTTTGCCACATTAAACTGACATCCATTCTCCTTAGCCCATCAGACCTCCAATCTATCCAAATCATCCTTGAAAATTTTGACGTCATCTGCATTCACTATTGCCCTACCCAACTTCGCATCATCCGCAAACAAATGAACTGTTCCTCTCAGATCATTTCCTATATCATTTATGAACAAATTAAACAGCAGTGGTCCAAGAACAGATCCTTGTGGCACACCACTAGTCACAGGCCGTCTTGTGGACTCTACTCCCGAGTAAACCACTCTCTGATATCTCTCTGTCAACCACCCTCCTATCCATCTCACCAACCCTATGTCCATTCCCATATGCTGCAATTTACTGATTAGAATTCCATGTGGAATCCTGTCAAAGGCCTTGGCAAGGTCCAGTAGAATCACCGTAAACCCATTACCCTTATCCAGTTCAGCCGTCACTGTGTTATAATATGTGAGCAAGTTACTGAGGCATGACCTACCCTTCACAAAACCATGCTGTCCCCGATACAGTATCCCATTTTCTTCTATCCAATCTTGTATTTTCCTCTTGACTACTTTCTCTAAGACCTTGACAATGATTCCTGATATTCTAATCGGTCGGTAATTTACAACAGCAGTCTTGGAACCACCTTTATGCAGTGGAACTATTTTCCCCTCTTTCCACCCGCTCGGGACTAACCCAGACCCGAGACTCAAATTAAACAAAATGGTCAAGGGTACTGACAATTCTTTAGCTGCTTCTCGTGCAACACGAGCTGGTATACCATCCAATCCCACAGATGTATTGACATTGAGGTTATGCAATAGACTACTCACCTCCACTTCATTAACCACAATTCCCGTATAATCTACTGGTTTATTCGTTTCTGCAGTGTCACCACCTGGATGATATACTTTTGCAAAGTGCTCACTCAGTAACTCAACTATCTCAACTGATTCAGTTACCTCCCTACCATCGGCATTCTTTAAAATCAATCTGCCATGTACATTTTTCCTTTTACTTGCTACATATCTAAAAAACTGTTTAGGATTCTCTTTAGCCTGCTTGGCCAATGTTCTTTCGTAATCCTTTTTTGCTTTTCTTACCACACTCGTCACCCTTCTGGCCTGCACTTTATACCGTTCATGTGCCTGCCGGTCACCCTTCTCCTTAAATTCCCTCCATAGTTGTTTCTTTTTTTGCAACTCAAGCTTAATGGTGTTATTCATCCATATAACCCCTACTTGATTTATTATTCGGACTCTAGGTATACAGTCAGCCATTGCTTCATGCAAGCACTTCTTAACTACCTCCCATGCACTATCAACTTCTAGTCCTTGCAGTTGTACATGCCATGGCACTGAACCAATCAAACTCCTAAGCTTGTCATACTTTCCCGCCCGATAATTCCACATGTACCCTGTCTTAATTGAAAATTCTACACCTTTAGCCACCTCCCAAGTTAAGACCCTATGATCACTCTCACCGATTGGTGGCAATGTGGTCATATTTGTTACAGCCAAATCCTCAGATGTAATTACTAGGTCAAGCACTCTCTGACCCCTAGTATTTTCCATTACATGCTGTCGCAGATAGTTATCCCTTAATAACCGCATAAAATCCAGTTCCTTCCTCCCGTGTGTCCTCTCCTCACTCCAATCAATGCGACCATAGTTGAATAAAGGATTAAACTAAATATATAATTTATAGTCTACCCAACTGAGAAAACTTCCAACATCTTTCTCTAATCCAGAGTAATTTAACACATTTGCTGCCACTCTCCTCGGGCATAGTTTGTTCCCGCATGGCAAATACTTTCTCGTCTTCAAGGTCACTACAAGTAATCTCGTAGCTGGCTTATCAGACAGAATTTTGTTTCATATGCCAACTATGAGTAATTTTGTATCACACCCACCTATATATTACATGCGCTGATGACTGTGTTTATTGCGTCTAGTCTCTAAAAACTTTCAGTTTCTCCATGACCAGTAAAAAAAAACTTACTGATAAAGAATTAGAAGCTTATGCTAATATGAGCGATGATGAATTTAATGAATTCGTCATCGCAAATGGAAGGATAAGAGGGAAGTTCTTTCCATTTCAAATATGCACAAATTTGAAATGGTTGAAGTGAAAAATCAGAATGGTAAAATTCAGTTAAAACCAAATATTGTTAGTGACTATAATTTGGGTACGTCAGGCATTGATCTTTCTGATCAAATGCTTTCTTACTATTCTGCCTTACGAAAGACAATTAGATGGCCAACGAAATTGTAAATACTCATTTTTGATATATACATTCAAAATGTGCATACATTTTATAATATAATTACTGGAAATGCAATGACTGCATTAAAATTTAGAGATCAATTTATCTCAGATTTTGTTGGAATTAATGAGCTTACTGCATCACAGAATATCAGCAGGATTCGGGATCTTCATTATTTGGAAATTTTACCACCTACAGAAAAAAGAATTGCCCGACAAAGCCATGCCGAGTATGTACATGAAACAAACAACGACTCAAAACACGTTATTATTGTCCTGTTTGTCAGGAAAAACCACCATTTTGCGTGGAAATTTGTTTTAAAGTGTATCATTCGTAATTTGAATAAATTGGTTTTTATTTTATTGATATAATTTTATTATTTTTATTGATTTTATTAGTTTTAATTTGATTTACAAATTACGGGTTAATTCGTGCATGGCATAGGAGGTTCGGTAATCTACATTCGAATATATTCATGGTTGGCTTCTGAGTCACATATATAATATGCTATATTTTAGCTGAAATTATTTCCCTTCTACCAAGCCCCCCAGACGTGCTCTCCGCTTTATTCACAAGTGAAGGGTCCAAATTAAGGAACTTATACTAAGGGTTAACTCGTGCTTGGTATAGGAGGTCGGTAATCGACATACGAGTATATTCGTAGTTGGCTTGTGAGGCTCATATACCAACTACGAGTGTACTTGTAGCTGGCAGCGAATGTGTTAATAATAAGGTGTGACACCTTTTGGCAACTCGTATAGGTAAATATGACTTCTCCATTACTTCCACCTTGGTATCACCACCTTTGGGTCTGGCTTCCACTGATGTGCTTTTGTGCAGAAGCGGTTGCTTTCCCTGGGATGTGAGAGGCTCTGCTTGGGGGTAGGTTTTTGTCTGTCTTTAAGTGGGGCCACCACTGAGATTATGGCTATGCTTGGTTGTGGGGTGTGCTTGTCACTGAGTGGAGCCACTGCTGAGTTGGACGGGCACTCGTATGGAGTGGTCCGGGGATCACCAATTTTTTAGAGAGGTCTTTACTTTAACAGCACTTCAATAAAGGTCGAAACTGGTCTAGATAGTGGCCCTTTCCTTAATGCATAGCATTATATATATACATGTCCACAAGGAGATGTGCTTTGCATTACGGGAGATGCTAAGGCAAGGGATGAGATCTTATACCACCTTTACCACGAGTTGCCCCATTACTGAAGATACTTCAGGCGCAAACTTTGTTTGCTTACACTTAGATAAAGGATTAAACCAAGTATATAATTTCTTGGAATATTTCATTTATACTATAACCAAGTGAAAAACTTTCAACTAACTAACTCTAATCCAGAGTATTATAATAATAAGGTGAGCCACCTTTTGGCAACTGATATATAAAAATTGTATATATGACTTCTGCATTACTTCAGCCTTGGTATCACCTCATCTCTGGGTCTGGCTCCCACTGATGTGCTTTTTTACAGAAGTGGTTATGGCAAGGCTGTAGCCAATGAAGTTTTAACTGAGGCTCAGCTGTTGCTCTTTCTGGGTCTGGTTCTCATGGATGTGCTTTTGTGCAGAAGAGGTGATGCTTTCCCTGAGATATGAATGGCTCTGCTTCGGGGTGGGGTTTTGGCTTTCTCTGAGTGGGACCACTACTGAGATTATAGCTCTTCTTGGTGTTGGGGGGAGCCAACGCTGACTTAAATGATCACTTGGGTCACTCATTCCTGGGTGATCTGAGTTATCTCACGAGTTTTTGGAGAGGTAACCCTGTACTTAAACAGGGAAACCAGTCTGGATAGTGACCCTTCCCATAATGCATAGCATTATACATGCCCGCAAGAAGATTATTATTATTATTCCTGATACCTCCAAGGAGTCCGAAGACTCATCGCGGGAGGACATCTTCAACTGTCTCTACACCTTACCTCTACTACGAATCAACGCCATCTACCGCCCACCTCCAACACCACCACAACTAGTAATTTTTGTCTGTAAATTGCGTGTGTTCTGAAGGGCCGATTTGTATGTATGCGGGATGAAAAACTCGAGTTTCCTGGAGAAAAAACCCTGCTACCTCCGTATGAGATCGGCTAACTCACCATCGATTGAAATCGACCAGATAAAGATTCCTCCCGTCGCGACGAGAATCGAACTTTGGCCTATTCCAATCGAAGGGCGCAATGTACCGTCGTTCTTCCAATTGCGCTACGGAGGCGCTAATAAGATGTGCTTTGCATTATGGGATACTAATGCAAGTGATGTGAAGTCATTACCGTAACCTTTGTCACGAGTTGCCCCAGTCCTGAAGAAACTTCAGGTGCAAACTTTGTTTGCTTACACTTTGATAAAGGATTAAACCAAGTATATAATTTCTTGGTATCTTTAATTTATGTAATACAGTTTACTCCATAGCAAACCTCTGGGAACATGAGAAACTTTGTTATAGCATATGGCTACCTATAGTGAATTTCCTCTAGGATAGCATTGTGCCTATAGAGTCTTGGTTAGTTTTTTTATTTTTTATTTTATACTGTGTTATAGTAAGTTTGTTACAGTGGTTTATTTGCTATATAGTGTCAACTGTAAAATTGAATGTTGGAATAGTAGAGGAATTTCTTCTCAAATTGTTCATTCAGTTACAATTTATGCAAGTATACTTAAGAAAAGGCTAGGGGAAATTGTTATAAAGAAACTTGGTGAAAAATATGCATTATGAGGGCCAAATTGATTTTTATTGTAAGATAATTTTAAGGGTAAGGGAAAAAAAATTAGAAAGAAATATAATACAAATCTGTATTTAAGCTTTGAAAATTTGGAAAATTCATATTACAAGGTGCTTAGGGAAAAGCTCTTCAAAATGCTACAGTTGTATATAGTAAATAGAACATTATTCAGATCAATAATAGTTAAGTTATAATTCAGCAGTTAGTGTTGACAGAAGTGCAGAAAGATTGTTTGATATAAAATCAGGTGTATACTATATCCATTCTTATTCGTCATCTGTATGGGTTACGTTGTGTAGGTGGAAAGTGGTAATAAAATCAAAGTGTTATCAAAATTGGAGATATTTAACTCATCTGTTTATTTTATACAAATGATGTTATACTTCTCAGTAAATCCACTAGCCTTGAAGATTCTTTAACAAAACTTTAACAAATTTGACGTCAAAATTAGAAAACTTATTTTCACGTCAAATTTAAAACTTAAACTGTGGCAATAGGGCCAGAACATGGAACACACTGACTACATTTTCAGTGGACATCCTTATTATAATGCAAGTAAAATATTTCAGTGACTTAATTTATTATTATTATTGTTATCATCATCATCACACCTCCATGGAATCAAAATACTCATCATGGGAGGTTCCTCTGTCATACACACACACAGCTCTAATGCCTTAAATGCATTTACTATCTGCACTCATCTTATTCTCAGGCAATGCATTCCAATCTCTCACAACTCTCCATGCAAAAAACCTACTTCTCACTCCTCTCCTATTTAAGCATAATTTTTACTGAAGATTGGAAATTAAATATGAAATGGGTAATAAGTGGAGCTTCCATAGCTCAGTCAGTATAGACGAAGCCCTTTGGTTGGAAAGACCTGAGTTCGATTCCCATCAGTGACATGAGGAACCTTTATCTGGTGTCTTTCGATGAAAGGTGAGTTAGCCCATCTCATATGGAAGTAGGGTTTTTTTTTTTTTTTTTTACCCAGAAACTGGTTTTTCATCCCCCAGAACAGTCAAACTGGTCCTGTAAAAGTCACCTAAGGTCGGAGAAACAACTAAAATGAAGAACCACCACATCCAATAGAATAAAGATAGGAAAAACACCAAGTTAGCAATATTCAAGAGTCCAGACTAATTTTAAATTGGAGATCTATAGATTTGATGAAAAATGAAACAGTTGATTGATTACACACCATAGATATGAGAGTTTTGAGAAAATTTAGGAGAGTAAACAGATGGCATAAATCACATTGTAAGATAATTGAAGATATTATATGAAGATATATATATATACGAGTCATATGAAGATATATATACGAGTCATATGAAGATATTAAAAAGGCTGGAACATTATTAGCACAGCAAATCCAAGATGGTATGGTTGTTAAAACAGAATGGATGAGAAAAACAAGTCTTTGATCTGAATGGCAGGAAAAGTTCCAGAGGAAATCAACTAAGTGGATTGATGCCTTAGAAGATAACTTGTGAGATATAAGATGTACAAAAATGAAGACTCGACCAATAACAAATTAATTTGGAAGGAAATATGAAGTCATATGAAGATATATATACGAGTCATATGAAGATATTAAAAAGGCTGGAACATTATTAGCACAGCAAATCCAAGATGGTATGGTTGTTAAAACAGAATGGATGAGAAAAACAAGTCTTTGATCTGAATGGCAGGAAAAGTTCCAGAGGAAATCAACTAAGTGGATTGATGCCTTAGAAGATAACTTGTGAGATATAAGATGTACAAAAATGAAGACTCGACCAATAACAAATTAATTTGGAAGGAAATTCAATAGGAAACTAGTAATAATAGTCTAAGCTTTCTTATGTAGCTATTATTGGAGTGTGTGAGAAGCATATCAAGAAACGATGTTGAAATGAATTGTCACTTTATTATATATAGCCAATAAATTATTAATACAAGTTCTCCCCTTTTTAAGCTCATGCCGTCTGTTTTCTAGTCTGTATCATGTCCTGCACTATACCTATCAGCATCGAGTGGTGGTTATGGTATTAGAAATATTGGTTAAGGCCAGAATGAAGCAATGATGGATAGAAATGTAATACTACAGGATAGGGTGCCCATAATTTAAAAAAAAAAAAAAAAAGAGAGAGAGAGGATCAAGATTTCCTCAAAATTAATAAAAAATTCACTATTTTGAACACAAAAATTGTTAATGTAAACTGGAATGAAATTAGGCATTTAAAAAGGTACCCTTGTTCACCTGTTACAATATTTTGATGTAAAGTAATTGTCTGTTTGTAGCAGCTAATAAAGTATTAATAAGCAAATATTGATAAATAGTAAATAAAGCTGAAAATTAAATTAGCATTATTTGAAATTGTTTTTTTTTAATTATAATTTATTTTACTGTGTCAATATACAATTGATTTCTTTTTCCTTGCTCCATAATAAATTCAACAATTACTTTTTATATCTTTTCATTATGAAAGTTTTGGAATACTGTTGGTAAGAAAAGAAACAGAAACTTAACATTTTGATAATAGAAATAAATCCGCACATGAACTTAGAAGTTATCAGAATATAATAATACTCTTTATTTCTGCAACAGTTGTTTGTTTTATGATTGCTAACATGAAAGCATTTCATCTTGGAAAATTGGATGTTGAAAAATGAGACGTTTTGGCATTTGAAAAGCATGTTCAAAAAACAATGGATGGGCTCCCTAGGATGGACAGCATTGTTCTTTGAAGGGTAGGACTTTCTTTATTTACTCTCTGTATAATAATAGCTAATTGGAACAAGGGAAATGGCTACACTATAATATTGTTGGACTTTGCAACAGCATTTAATAGGATACCACATGGAAATAATAAATTGGTGTCAACAGGAATGGTTATGAAGTTGATGACATGGATAAGAGGGAGGCTAATAGACAAACAGAGACAAAGAATAGTGTACAGTACATGAAATTCAAGGATAAGGCAAATAACCAGTTGACTGTGTGCTATATCAATCCAACTAATCTCTTTGGTTGGATTAAAGCAGTTTAATTTATATTAATGATAATTTAAGATGTTCCGAGGAGGAATATTCATTTGTTTTCTGATGATGAAGATGCAAAACAGTAAATAAAGATGATAGAGATCCTATAAGAAGACTTTATATGGAAAAGATAATTGTTTCTATTTCATCATGGCTAAGTAATGAGGCTAGGGATTTGTCAATGATGGCAGACTGAGAAGAGATTGCAAAAACAGACAAAGCAGTATATACAGGATCACTGGGACAATGAAAAAAATTTAAAAATACACTGATATAGATATGGTAGTTATTGTCCTTCCTTATAAGGCTTTGATCTTATTTCAGTAATCTCATAATATTTACAAGAAGGTGACTCTGTTGGATAGAAGTGATCCATTTATACTAATGTTTTGATGTATTTCTTAATTCTGCAAAAGTTTTTGGCTTAGTGCTGCATTAGGAGTATAAGGTGCAAGCTAGGAAAGCAATATAAGTAATGAAGAAGAAATTAGAAATAAAATTGACTAGAATTTTATTGGAATAAGAAAATGAATAAGAAAATCCCCAAAGAGTTATTTTGTTATGTGGCCACTATAGGGATAAACTATCATGGAAAAATGACCATGCTTGAAGGGGGAAGGACTGAATGAGAAGTCAATATGTTAAAATTTTGCAAAGGAAATAGTATTTCACTGACTTAGTTGTGTAATGAAGGTCTTGTAGTGGAAGGCCTTCATTAATCAAATATATGCAAACTAGTTTATAGCCTCATGCTTCCATTTTGGTCCCCTCTTAATGTAAGACATGATAAGAATGTAAGAATTTTCTTACATTACTGTCTTACATAACTATTTTATCCTGTTACTTACTGCTCTATGAAAAACTGCTCCAACATTAAGCTGATGAGATCCCTTTCCAGCTTATATGTATCTATCATATCAACCCTCCTTCTCCTATCCACTAATCTTTATAAATTGCATCTTCTTAACCTTTCTTCATACAAAACATTCCAGAGAAGAGAAACCACATTAGACAATCACCTGTGGCCCTTTCCAACACCCCATCATCCATTTAAAAACCAAGCGACCAAATCTGTCCACAGTACTCCATATATGACCTAATCAAGGCCTTATACAATGGAACCAGATTCTCCTTACTTCTATGAGTCAGCGTCCTCCACATTATTTCCAGAATTCATTGCACTATCCTCACAATTTTATCAATGTGTCCTCTAAATTTTAGATCCCTATTCACCATCACCCCCAGATCTCTTATTTCCTCTACCACCTCCAATATATCCCCACCAAGTGTATACTCTACATCCCATCGTTGTTTTCCAAATTTTAAACTTGACACTTTGCAACATTGAACTGGCATCCCCACTCCAATGCCTATTCACTCAGTCTATTCAAACCCTCTTAGTCTACAACATTTGCTCTACTTCTCATAGTTCTTTTGAACTTTGCACCATCTACAAATAACTGAATATTGCCATTCAAACCTTCTCCAGTATTATAAATATACAGGATAAACATCAGTGGCCCTAAAATATACCTCTGAGGCTCACCACTAGTAGCTTTCCTCTTCTAGAATATTACTCTGACATACACAACTTTCTGATACCTATCAGATAGCCAGTTTCCATTTCTGTGCACTAATCTAATATCCAACCCCATCTATTCTAGTTTAACTATCAATATATCATGTAGCAACCTATCAAAAGCCTTTACAAAGTCAAGTATACTACTGTATATCCTTGTCCAGTGCACCTGTCACCTTATTGTAATACATAAATAAATTACTAAAACATGACCTTACACATTTTTACACTTTAGCATCATTTTTTAGCACTATTCATCAAAGAGAACATTTTAACTACAACACATGATACACAGATTGGCATACAATTTGAAGCTTGTGTTCTGTCACCTTCCTTATGAAGCAGTGCAACTATCCTTTCCACTTCTTTGGAAGTTATCCCAGTGTAAGACTCATATTAAGCAAATATGCCAAGCCGATGTCAACTCCCAGGCACATTCCCTCAAAATACATGGTGATATATCATCAAATCTTTCACAGCTTTATTAACATCAAAATTACTGAATTTCACATGTATACTGCCTGCTCACTCAGAGTTAGTCTCTCCTCCTACTCCCCACCCCTTTCCACTGCACTCAAACTCTGCATGATGTAACATTCACAAGGATGAAATATCTTTATGAACATTCAATATCTCAACTGTATCCTCTAGCAGGTATCCTAATACCATTTTCTTCAATCATTGCAATCCTTCCATGATATTTTTTTCCCTGCTGGCTACATATTGAAAGAGCCCCCCCCCCCCCCATACACACACTTAAGATTTTTTCGTCACCCAATTGAGTCACCCTTCTCTCCTGTTTTTTACACTCCTCATGAAACTGATCATGACTACTCATCTTATACTGCTTCCAGAATGCCTTCTTCCTCTGTATTGCATACTCACTTTCTTCATTCAACCATTTCATACCTATCTTATTTAACCTTCTGAAATTTGGAATACATTTAAACATTACTTCTACTGGATAGCTCTTGGATAACACCCAAGAGGCATTGTTCTTTTTTTTCCCCACCCACTCCTCATTCTACAGCTGCAAGCTGTCTCCTGAGCTTTTCATAATTATCAGCTTTGTAGCCAAATATATGCTTTCCTCACATGGCTGGCAACCATCCAGGTAATCTCTTCCTGGTCACCCCTGCCAAATGATGGGAGATTTGACACCTCACATCCTCTGATGAGATGATCAAATCCAAGACTCTCGATCTTTACATGCTTTCTGTTACATACTACCCGGAAGAGAATACCTAAGTTCCCACATAACATTAGACATATCCACAAGGAGATGTGTTTTGCATTATAGGAGATACTGAGATAGCAGTGTTGGTAGCTTGCTCCACCTTTGCAACGAGTTGTCCTGGTGTTGTACCACCTTACCCCAGTCCTGAAGATACTTTCAGGCGCAAACTTTGTTTGCTCACACTTGGATAAAGGATTAAACTAATTTTATTATACTCTAACGAAGTGAAAAATAAACTTTCAACATCTTTCTCTAAATCCAGAGTAATTTATTAAAAAAAGGGTGGCACACCATTTGGCAACTCCTATAGGTAGAGATGACCTGCTAATACTTCTGCCTGGTATCTCCACTTGGGCCTGGCTCCCACTGAAGAGACCTCAATAAAGGTCGAAACTAGTCTGAGTAGTGGCCCTTTCCTTAATGCATAACATTAGACATATCCGCAAGGAGATGTGTTTTGCATTATAGGAGATACTGAGATAGCAGTGTTGGTAGCTTGCTCCACCTTTGCAACGAGTTGCCCTGGTGTACCACCTTACCCCAGTCCTGAAGATACTTTCAGGCACAAACTTTGTTTGCTCACACTTGGATAAAGGATTAAACTAATTTTATTATATTATAGATTGTCATAATTAAAATTATCCATTTGCTTGGCTAATTTACTTATATATTTCATGGTCACTACCCTCCACATTACCAAGTCTATAGCAACATCTAAGTATTTCATTCTATTCACTGCTATCTAACATCATACTGCCTCAAAACCACTGTCACTATTACCCTCTTTCCTCTCTACCTTGCATCGACATAACTCCTTTTCATATACAAAAATTACTGAATCTATGACAAGTGTTACTGATACTACTTGTTAGATGTCATTTCTAATAAGTAGTATCAGAATCCCCTCCCTTCAACTGTTCCCCGCTAATCTGACATTTTTTTTTTTTTTTGATAAATTATTAAGAGCCAATGGCAGGTTGCATGTTTTGTTGCATGGACAAGTTTATATTTAAGTTACAATGAATTATTAAAGAATTGGTTTATTTAAATGGATTGTTGCTTTGTCTGAGAGGTGTCCAGGAGTTTTATATGTGAAACAGTATTATTAGGATGAAAGTGACAAGTAGGGTTTTATTTGATTCTGAAGTGCAGTTATCATTGTAAATATTCTTTTGTTTGCAATTGATTTAAAGCTTGGGAAAGTTGTTAGGAGTAGTACTCATGTAGTGGTTTTTTTGATGAATTTCAATAGCTTGAAACTGTGGGTGATGCCAGTTTAATGAACCATATTGTAAGTTTTTAAAGTTTAGGAATGGAAGAATGTATGTTCTGTTGGTGGGATATATATTGGAGAAAGTGGAAGACAAAAAAGATTAACAGTGGACAGTTTAAGTTCAAGGGGACACAATGCAAAAATAAACTAACTAGTACAAAATAAAGATTTATTGTTACCTAGACCATATATTTATAACGTACTTAAGCTCTTACAAATTGCCTACTGGTTTTGCTAGTAACTGACTAGCTTTCTCAAGGCTTGCATAGTACAAAAAAAAGTAAATGCAAAAAAGGTTTAAAAATACAAAGAACCGTTAGTACCTGTTAGGTAGCTAGGGTGACACGTTCGCATGACATAACTACTCAGCACACGCGTTACATGCAAACGCGTAATATGATTATTTGCGTACTGTAGCTCTGTTGAACTGAGGGAGTTAATTAGATTTTTGCAGATATCGATTCAGAATGGCCCCTTGATTTCTGTTTAGGTTACTTCCCGTACCTAGTACAACTGCCGCTTCTTTAAATACTCGATGTCTGTAATCCTCGTCTACGTAGGGCATGGAGCTGTTATTCCAGACTATAGTGTGGTTCAAAGTTGAAAAGTGAGGCGATCGTTCTGTTGTGATTAACATTGCCTACATTCTTTCTGTCTTATTTCCAGGCTTCTCGAAGTCTGTCCAATGTAGGAAAGACCGCACGTGCATGGAATATTATACACACCTGGATATTTATAAAATGGCACCCTGTCTTTAGGAGATCTTAGGACCTGTCTTATGCTATTTGTTGGTTTAAATACAACCCTGATGTTATGTGTCTTTAACAATCTTGCAATTTTGATGGAAGTTGAACCTATAAAGGGGATGACTGCTGTTGAGATTTGCTGGGCGACTGTTCTTTCTTGTTGGTTATCTTTGTATAGAAATTTGTTGATGATGTGTCTAGGATAACCATTTTGTGATAGAGTTGTAGCTATTTGAGACAGTTCTGTTTGAACTTCTTCCTCGTCAGAGATAAAGTTGCTCATTCTGCCAGCAGGATCTCATCCAATTCAGGCATAAGAAATGTTTGCAGCATATGAAAGTAGGTTTTAACTGTTACTGTGTTGGGAAAGAAACATGGACTAATTAACTCATGAAAATTTTCATTGGACCAGTATCATGCATTATGCCTGTTGACTACCATTAAGGCAAAACATTGCTTCATTACTGAATATGAACCACTCACAGTATTCCACACGACAGTCTTGGTCATTGCCGTATAGTACTGAAGTAATTGAATTTTGTTCAGGTGAAAATAATTTGATGAAACAATGTGTCTAATGGAACTCACATAACATTTATTTCTTATGAAGGTTATGTGAGTTTTCTAGATGCCTCCAGACCAATGCAGATGTTTCTGCATCAGTTGAACTTCTTGGTCGACCACTGCACTGCTGATCATCATTGCATTCCCTTTCTTTGAAACGAACAAATAATTTACCAACAGTTTTGTGATCATTTGGAGGCCTGGCAGAATGCTTGGTAAACTAATAAGCAACTGAACATTGTGTAGCACCATCTTTTGTATACATGAGAACAATCTTGATTCTTTCTTCTTCTTCAGCAATTAAGGTTCTGTGGTACAACAATCTCAAAAAAAAAAAAAAATTAATAAAACATATTGTGAATGACTATGGGGCCTGATGGTATACCCTGTATATTATATACAGGATGGCCATAATTAAAGAGGAGGTGTTCAGAGCCCTGTAACAAAAAATGTATTGAATGAAATTCAACCAAATTTGGTGTAAGTACACTCTAGTACATGGGGTTTTGATTTACATAAGATAAAAATAATACAAAATTCTGCCACCAGGAGACATTTTGCACTAGAACCGTGTGATATTTGCATAATCTTAGTGTTTTCTAATGATGAGCTGATGGATGGAAGGAAGGCCGAAATGGATTCACATCATTCTGATAAGACCAAAGTTATGTGGATCTCACCATACTGGAATGTGTGTTGCTAGTGAAGCTTTACTATCAACAATGTGGCTAATGCCACGCTTCGAGAATTTCATCATTTGAAGGATAGGAGAAAAGATTCAGTGACAATAACAAATCTTAGAAAAATAATTTTATGATTTGAAAATAGCAGGTCTTTAGCAGTGAGGTCAGTACAAGGATGCAAATGGATTATTCCTCAACAAGTTGACAAGGTTGCAGCTGTCATCATGAAACACAGAATGAATAATGCTGAAGAGTCCAGAAGTGCTTGGACAATAGCAAGGCAACTAGACATGCCATGCTCACAACCTTGTGGAAACTCCTGTATGAAATGCTGAGATTTTTCCCCTGCAAGATTTCTCATACTCGAGCTTTGCTTCATGGTGATGCAAAAAACTCAACTGCAGTTTGCCCTGGCATTCTTAGCTCAAATGGAGGTGGCTGCATGGCCATGGAAAATCTTGTGGAGTGATGAGGCACATTTTTATCTGAACACTAGTGCCAACTCACACAATTGCCACATTTGGGCTGTGAATAATCCTCATGTGTTCCATCAGACCCCTTTATACTCACCAAAAGTCACAGTGGTGTGGTGTGGTTTCACTGCATCATTTATTATTGTCTGTGCTTTTTTGAAGAACTTCACCCAACAGGACTAGTGACTTGTATCACCTCTGTGGTTAGGTATTGAGAGATGCTGCACAAGTTTGTTGTTCCTCAGCTGCAGCAGTGAAGATGCCTTCATTCTCCCATATTCATACAAGATAGAGTACCAACTCACATTGGATTGCCGTACAGCAAATGTCATGACAACACTTGTCATGACATTTGCTGTATTTCTGTGTTCTGTGAAGTGTTCACAGAACACAGAAAAATTAGTCATGCATTTCTCAATCCCTGTGAATTTTGGTTGTGGGGCCATCTGAAATGCATGGTGTATGAAGGACATATTCCTGAATTAGCAACTTTCAAAGACAGAATAATCCAGCATTTGAGGCAAATCAATGCAGATCTGTTGTGTTCTCCTGTGGAAAATCTCATTCACAGAATGCAGTTCTTAGAACATCTGAAGGGGGGGGGGGCATATTGAACCACACCTGTAAGTTATATGAACACTAAAATTGATTTGTTGTGTCTCTTCTAGCCATCACTGTTTAATTAATTCCAAACCACTTGCTTATAGTGCCAAATGTCCTCCTGGTGGCAGAATTTTGTTTTTTTTTTTTTAATCTTTTGTAAATCAAAACCCATGTTGCAAAGTGTACTTACACCAAGTTTGGTTGAATTTCATCCAATACATTTTTCGCTACATGGCACTGAACACCTCCTCTTAATTATATTAAACTTTCCCTATGCAGAGCCTTATGTAGCTCTAAACAAACAATCAGAATTTCACCAAATGAAGTAGGGATACTAATCAAGGCATGGGAAGAAGGATTCTGTGAAAAAAAAATTCGAAAAGTCACCGATAGGAGAAATATGGCACTCTATAATGTAAGAAAAAGTGTTAAAATGGACAGTCAGATGAATAACAAAGACTAAACTGAAATGAAAGATTTCAATTATGTGTTCCACTTATGAGAATATATCAATAAAACATTTAATATCAATTTAATTTAGCACAGTAATTATGGTATTATAGTTACTGGAGCCAGTACAGTCAACAGGGTGTAGCATAGAACCAGCCTGCCTCACGACGTGGCTTAATAAGGGTGCTCGTTCAGCCATATTGCTATAGGCAGCATCGCTACACACCGTAGCAAATACTGAAAGATGTTTTTCCAAATTTAAACTGATTAGAAATTATTTACGAACAGCAATGACCCAAGATAGAGTTGTTGGTCTAGCAACTATATCGACAGAGGCTGACATAGCTTATAATTTAAATTTAGAAGAGCTTATAAATAGTTTTATTGTGCGATATCCCCATAGAGTAGACATTTAATTAATATTATTATATAATGGTTTTGCATTAATGTTTCTCTTGTAATAAAAACAAAATAGCAATTGGATATTTTCTTATATTTGTCTTATAATCCATCAGGGGTGATATTTAATTGTTTGCCTCATGCTGCAATCTAATCTGGCGATGGACCTGACTGGAGCATAAGTGTTGTCACAAACCTGTTGCACAGCTTGGGCACAGTGAATTCACCCATGCGAAAGAGGACCTGGTTCAGTGCTGAAGAGATGCTAAAGAGCACATTGACAAGTTATTATCCCTCTTTATAAGGCTATGATTCAGCCACATGTTGACTACTGTGCACAGATTTGGTCACCTGTGTTTCTTGGGGATCGGGAGGTGGTGGAGAAGATTCAGAGATGAATGACTAAGCTGGTGACAGATCTGTGGAATGTTCCTTATGAGGATAGATTGAGGATGTGTGGGCTGCAGTATTTAGCTGACAGGAAGAGGAGAGGAGATATAAACTTATAAGTTACTAAAGGGACACTATAAAATTGATTGTGAATTGTGATTGTGAATGCACCAACAGTGAATAGGTTTAAGGAGATGTATGATGAATATTGTGTTAATGGATAGTGGGTCCCCCTGTGATGAGTCTTTTGACTCCATGGAGTACTCGTATAAATAATAATAATAATAATTAAAATGTGCCCACCATTCTGGTGGACCAGAAATTGCATCCTGTACACAGCATTTTCAGTAGCAAAATGCAACATGTCAGAGGCAATGTTCGTCACAGTATGCGACATTGTCATTTATGGCTGTCAAGTTTTAGATACCACCATGATAGATGTTGGCCTTCAAGTAACTCCACAACCAAAAATCAGAGAATAGAGTAATATCAGAGAAGTGAGGTAGCTGTAAAAAAGTGACTAATTATTATTTCTTCTGTGAAGTGATGCCATAGAAGCTGCTGTACTGGTAGTGCAATGTGGGGAGGTGCTCCACCTTGCATAAAAATGCCAGACATTGTCGTTGCAGAATGATGAGAATGTTCAGCATATTACAATATTTCCGTGCAGTAATGGAACAAGTTACTGGTTCCTGTTGGAGCAGTATCCTCAAAAAAGAATGGTCCTATTATAAAATCTGCTGTGAAGCCACACCAAAAGGTAATTTACGTTCACTGAAAATGGGAGTTCCTGAAGTACGTGGGGGTGATTTGGAAGCTACAAATTCAACAATTTTGGGTGTTTATAGTCCCGTTCAGATAAAATGTGCCTCATCTCCCCACAGAATTTTCCAAAGCCAAGCATTGTCGACTTCCAATCTGACCAAAAAAGTCAGAGCAAATGTCAGTCGATATATCATAATGATTATGTAGCAGCTGCCATACATGGCTGATCTTGTATGGATAAAATGTAATAATTTTACACAAGACTTTCCATGCCATGGAATAAGGTATATCCAATTGCCATTCTACTCCATGGGCATTGCTACTACCAGCAATTTTCGTGTGATCAGTCAACAACTGCGGTGGCAACTTTTTCAATTACCCATGGTGGCACTGCTTTCATCCTCTGCCAGGTTAAACTTCAAAATATCCTAAAACTTCCGAATTATCAATCTAACTGGAGATTTGCTCGGACGTTTTGGTCAGATTGGAAGTCAACAATGCTGACAGAAGAACTTTACACAAGTTCTGAGAGGTTCTAAACTCGTGAAGAGTGGCTGATGCATTTTACTTGTAAAATAACTTTAAAAGTAACATTCAGTAAGGTAAAGTGAGGTGCAATGTTGAAATACGACTATCAACAGGAATGCATTTGTGAAGTTTTCTCTTTGCTACATATCTCTTATGATGCCAACAAAACAGGTGTTCAACTTTGTTTTATGCAAATTTTCAGCTTCCTGGGCTACAACAGCACCATATTCACCCTGTTGGAAACTTTTCAATCTAAAATTTTTGTTCTATATATATGTATAAAACAGTATTTCATTTTTTCAGACAGGATGCATTGCATTCCACAATGTTTGTTAATTTTATTGGCTTGTGTTATTGCTGTTTGGTTCTCTATTGGTGGATGACACTTTGAAATTGGTATCCATAAGGAAGTACACACATGCATTGCATGTGGAAAGTTTCTCAGAAATCAAGTTATCCTGAATTTTTCTTAGAATAAAAACTATTCTTAGGCTTCTAAGAAAAGTGGAGTGGAAGAGTTTGTGCAAGAGCTAAATATCTAAAGAAGCAGTTGAATGATGTGAATGGGAAGGAGGAAGTTAGTAGTAAGAAGCACATGGCAAAAGATTGTAGTCTTAAATGGAAATTCAGTTATTGAATTTCTGTATAATTCAATAATTCAACAAATTCAATAATTTGAGATTCAAATTATACAGCAGGTTTAAAGGGAATGCCTGTTTTAGATGAAGACTCTTTTAGTATTCATGCTGATATCCCATCAGTCCTCCCTCTTACTGACTCTTGTCCGTTTCTTCATAGATTGTAGAGGTAGCATTGAAGTCAATGTTGCATATACAAGATCGATGGCTCTCAGCAAAATGACACTCATTAGTTAAACATTATCTTTATGTCTACCACCTACATACCATCCATATCTCGTAGAATTATTATTATTACATGACACCTCCAGGGAGTCCAAAAACTCGTCGAGGGAAGACACCTACTCCACAACTCTCCATCTCCACCAACTACAATGAACCACAACTACTTTCATCATCTACACCAACGTCATCTACCGCCAACCACCACCACAAATATTTTCACAGACAATCACAAACATTGAACCCACAGCCTTTTGGCTGGAGAGCAGATACACTAACCACTTGGCCAACCAGGCAGCTTTTTGCACATTATCCTTTCATTTACTTGCATCATAATGATAGTTGAAGGTCAGCAATAAATAATAGATATGGTATGAAGGTCAGCAATAAAAAGACAAAGACAATGAAAATAGGCAGAATCATTGAAAATGTCAACTGTGTTGTGAATGGAGAACCTGTGGAACAAGTAAAACATTTCAGCTACTTAGGCACAATTTTTACTGAAGATGGTAAACTAAATATAGAAATAGACAACAGAATCAGCAAAGCTAGTATCGTGGGAAGTCAATTGAATAAATTCATATGGAATAAGAAAGAAATTAGTCGGAACACTAAATTAACTGTATACAAGACTGTGTTCAAACCAATTTTAACTTATGGATCTGAGAGCTGGGTCAGAAGTAAAACACTTGACCAAAGACTAGAGACCGCAGATATGAGAGTCCTGAGAAAGATTAGAGGTGTGAACAGATGGCATCAATGGCAATATCATATTAAAAATGAGGATATTAGGAAAGAACTTGACATTGTCAGCATCCAGGAATGTGTTAGCAGAGCTAATCTCAGATGGTATGGTCACTTAAATAGAATGGGAGAGGAAAGATTAGCAAAACAAGTGTTCTCTGCCAGGTTGGCAGGAAAACGACCCAGAGGAAGACCAAGATATAGGTGGATTGATACAGTACAAAGTGCCTTAGACGATAGAAATATAAGATCTGATAATGTTGGAGTCTTGACAAGTAACAGACTGCTTTGGAGGAAAATTGTAGATAGGAAGTTAGTAATGATGTAATTTTTTCATGTAGTACTGTCATATCCTGTACACCCCTTGAGGGTACATGGCAGGAATTTGATGATGATGATGATAATGATAGTTTTTCATTGTCTTTAGCTTGCAGAGCCAGCTAAAGACATTTCATAATTTACACAGCTTTCCATTCAATACATGTAACTCTTCTGTCCTTCATCTTATAATTTTCATTATTGATGTCATCCTTATGCACACAGTTATGCCTTCCGAATCATCTTCTTTCTTGAGAATCTTTTGCTTAATAAGACTTCATATACATTTCACTCTATAGTATTTATTTTTCAAACTCTAGAGATTTATTCTGATATTGCATTGTGCTCTATGAATATTCTTTCTATCCAGCAACCATTACTGTGGGATTGACCAAACATCCACAGTTGGTCATAATTTCTTTCTTTGTGGTTCAGCGTGTAATCTTTTCTGAATGAACGGAATATCTATATACTTAGCCATTTTCCAGATCAGTACAGCATGTCACTGTCACCAGCCTACTGCAGAACATCACTGTGCATCACTTTTATCATATCTTTAACTGAAACCCCTACGGCACTATAATCAGGTTTAAAATTCTTTGACCTTGAGTTTCTTCTGTCACATGCTACTTGAGGGGAAGGGGGGGGGAGGTTGTCTAACAACAACTCGGTAAATTCAGCTTTATGCTTTTCATTACATTTCACTGCAATCCAGTCAATGGATAATTAAAGTTATCCCATGATGATTTCTCATTTAGCATCTGTGAGGTTGATTTGGCAATCCATTTCATTGTCAAACATGTGGGAAGGCTTATGTGTTCATCGTACATGTTGATTACTTTTAACTATATAGATGAGAATACAGACTGATAAGAAAATAACTGTTTATTAACTTATTATTAATATTTCGCTGGTATTCTATCCAGCATCTTCAGAGCACAAAAACAGGTTGTCACAGTATGTGAAACAACAATAATCTGAACAATGGGACTAGTTTGAACAATTGTAACCTACAGCACAAAGATTAGAGTCCTAATTAGGTGACATCTATGTTAAAAAAAAAAACAGAGAAAAAGCAGGTATTAATTAAGTCTTAAGATGACTGTCTCCCAAATCTTTGGCAAATTTATACAGCCATGCTTGCTGTAGTTTGGAGTATGAGGTGTGACAATTAATTCCAAGACCCGCCACATAGTGTTGCATGCGATGATTTGGTTGGAGTCACATGAGTAATTGTCTTTGTACATGTTTTAACTAATGTGTGCATAAACCTCAAGCTGATAGAGCCATTTGCTAGTTGGCTATTGCAAAATCAATAGAGATCTGCGTGTAAACTTTGTTGTAAAAATGTGTGATCAAAATTTGAAGTAGCATGTTAATATCCAATTTTGTGTGATGCTGCTGAAACGTTGAAGCTGTTGAAAGTGGCATATGGTGTGGATGCTCTGAAAATGTCGTCTTTGAGTGGCATAAGAGATTCAAAGGTGAGTGAGAGGATGACCCCAGAAGTGGCCAACCAAAAACAAAAATTATGGATACAGATGTGAACAGTATGCGAGATTTGATCTGACAGATGATTAAGTATGCAATTAATGGCTGATGAATTGCAAATGAATGGAAAAACAGTCAGGGTAATTTTAACTGAAGAATTGAGTATGCAAAAGATTTCTGCGAAGCTTGTGCCTCGGATCTTGACGGACAAACAGAAGCAGCGAACAAAAGACAGAAACTTCAAGTTGTGATTGATCTTTCTGCAAATAAGCACCTTTCCAAAAGTAATTACGGGTGACAAAATCCGGTGCTTCCGGTACAATCCCAAAACAAAATGCCAGAGCATGCAGTGAAAAACCCTGAGTTCACCACATCTGAAAAAAAGCATGCATGTCACATTCCCAGTCAACCAACAATACTATTTAGAGTTGCTGAAAATATTATAAGATTAATTTAGAGGTGCTGAAAATATTATAAGATTCTGTTTGGAGAAAAAGACCTGAATTGTGGCCTGACAAGTGGATCATCCATTATGACAATGTGTGCCAAGCCATAGTGCACTTGTTATGAGAGAGTTTCTAGCCAAAAAATTGATTACTGAATTAGGTCATCCTGCTTATTCACCTGATTTATGCTAAACAGACGAAGATTTTCTGACATTGCTGATATACAATATAATGTGATAAAGGAACTCAAGAGTATTCCGGAAAAAAAGTTCCAGGCCTATTTTCAAAAATGGAAACCCATCTAAACCGGTGTATGAATGCCCAAAGGGACTACTTCAAAGTCCCTTTGGGCATTCATACACCAGTTTAGATGGCATTCTGGGAATTAAATTGTCACACCTCATATGTTTCAAGGTTTCTGTTGATTTGAAGAACAATCTCTCTAACTTATAACAACTTCTGTGCATCACTTTTAAATTAAAGATACCAAGAAATTATATACTTGGTTTAATCCTTTATCCAAGTGTAAGCAAACAAAGGTTGTGCCAGAAATATTATCAGGACTGGGGCAACTTGTATATAGAAGTTAATGACTTCACATCACTTGTCTTAGTATTCCATAATGCAAAGCACATATCTTTACTGGTATGTATAATGCTGTGCATAATGGGAAGGGTCACTACCCAGACTGGTTTCGACCTTTATTGAAGTCTCATCAGTGGGAGCCAGACTAAGGTTAAAGTAATGCTGAAGTCATATTTTCATATATGAGTAGCCAAAAGGCATCACACCTTATTATTAAAATACTCTGGATTAGAGATTAAACCAAGCATATGATTTCTTGGTGTCTTTAATTTATAGTATAACCAAGTGGAAAAACTTCCAACGTGCAACTTTTGTTTTTTTCCAATTGATCCTGTGTGCAGGGGTATCCAAGGCATGGTCTTCTAGACCCAACTTGCCATAGCAATAGTGCCAGATGTATTTATTATTATTATTATTATTATTATTATTATTATTATTATTATTATTGTCATTAACATTTAACCTCCATTGAGTCAGAGACTTATCGTGAGAGGTACACACAATTGCACACAATGCTCATCCAACCGTGCCTTAAACTGATTCAATGTGTCAACACCCACAACACACTCAGGCAATGCATCCCACTCACTAACCACTCTCCTTGCAAAGAACCTACTCCTCACTCCTCTGTTCACACCCTCCTTATACAGTTTCCAGCAATGGCCTCTTTTCTACTCTCCTCTTGCATTCTATGAAAAATCTCTTCCATGTCAATCCGATAACAACCCCTGACTAGCTTATATGTCTCGATCATATCCCTTCCCCCTTTCCTCCTATTCATGATGCTCTGTAACTTACATTTTCTCAATCTTTCCAACATATCCTTGTTGCCATGAAAATACAGCGACCAAATCATCATCATCATCGGCTCGGCAGCCCTATGTGGGCCCTGGCCTTCTTCAGAAACTTCTGCCAGCCTTCCTTATTCTATGCCAAAGTCCTTCAATTTTTGACTCCTAAAACCTCAATATCTTGCATCACTCCATCTTCCCATCTTAATTTAGGTATTCCAATTTTTTTCTTTCCTTCCAGCTTAGCATTAAACATCTTTTTAACTATTCTATTACTATCCATGTCCATGTGGTTAACCTAGTGGATGTGCACTTCGCAGCCATATGCCTAGGGAAGGAGTGTCCTAGGTTTGATTCCCTTTGGCGACGTGAGGAGCCAAAGGATCTTCCTCAGCCATAGCCAAGTTAGCCTGTCTAACTTGGTTAAAGAGACAGCACTCATCAATTTTATGACGTTTATTGTTAATTACAAATGAGGTTCAATATGACTACCATTCTGATGTTACAGGAACTGCATATGGTGCACGACATTTTCCACAGTGGCTCGCAACATATCGGAATTGATTTGTCTCACGTATAACGTTATTTGATCTTTCAAAGTTGGAATATCAAGTACATGTTTTTGTGCACAATGCTTTTAAGAAATCCCCACAGCCAAAAGTCACAAGCATTGAGATCAGGCGATCTCGGTGGCCATGGCATGGGAAATGCATGACTAATGATTCTTCTGTCAGAGAAATGTTGTCGCAAAACACGCTATACCTGAAGTCCGATGTGGGGTGGTGCACCATCCTGCATGAAGATGGTCAAATTTAGACATCCTCTTTGCTGCAGTTGTGGAATCACAAAGTTCTGTAGCATATTGGCATACCTGTTAGCATTGACGGAACAGGTCACTGGTCCATTTTGGCGATTTTCCTCGTAAAAGTATGGACCGATGATAAAAGATGCCATAAATCTGCACCACACTGTGACTTTGGATGAGTGGATAGGCATCTGCAGACACACGTGCGGATTAGTTGCAGCCCAAATGTGACAGTTGCGTGTGTTAATATTGCCGTTCAAATAAAAGTGTGCTTTGTCACTCCATAAAATCTGCCACGGCCATGCATCATCCACTTCCATGCATGCTAAGAATCTCAAAGCTAAGTCATTTCGTGTGGTCGCATCACCAGGGCGCAATTCTTGAACATGACTGATTTTATAGGGGTAAAACTTCAACATCTGATGTAGGATTTTCTACACCGTTGTGTATGCGATATCCGTTTGCCGGGATATTGCTCGTGCACTGCTGGTACCTGCACATCTCCTGTTCCACAATAGCAGTTGCAACTTGTTCAACTTGTTGATGATTGATTGGTTTGCGTCCCCTGCCTACCTGCACTGCTAGAGTTCCAGTAGTTTCAAATCACCAAATCAGTTTTCGTAAGTGTCACGCTAATCGGTCCTTTTCGTAAATTTTTCATACGCCGAAAATCACGAATACAAGCAGTGGCATTATTGTTCCGCTGATAATAGAGTTTGACTAACAAAGCACACTCACATAAAGTAAGAGGCATCGAAAAGCAGTTCGTCTTCGAATGATAAGAAATCTCACAGGCTTTCCTTTTATTGCATGATCGCTCACAAGAAACGCGATAATGCAAATGGATGCATTTTACTCGGTAAACAGCGCCAAAATTTTCCCTGTTGGCGACTTTTGGTACTTTTTTTTTTCTCGTTAAATCGAATCCCCATGTTCCACTGTGTACGTCTACCGAATATTGGTGTGTTTCGTCCAATACGTTACTCGCTAGATGGCTCTGAACACTTGACGTTATTTTATAATCACCCTGTACTTAATAATGTCTGACTCATTAAATAATCTGTATAGTTCTTGCTTATATCTTTTCCTCCACACACCATTCACTTGTGCTGCTCCAAAAATATATCTGAGAACTTATGAATGATATGTGCCAGCCTGGCTGGCCGAGTGGTTAGCATATCCGCTTTCCAACCAAAAGGCTGCAGGTTCGAATCCCGCCATTGGCATGGATGTTTGTGTCGTCTGTGGAAATACTAGTGATGGTGGTTGGCAGTAGATGGCGTTGGTGTAGTTGCGGTCAGTTGAGTGGTGCATTGAGTGGTTAAGAATTTGGAATGAATTTGAAGGATGAAGTGAACTGTATGAGAGAGATGGGCTGCATTTGTGTGGTTATGGTGTGAGTTGCTTGGAGAGACTACTGCTTGAAGATAGAGAAATGTGTACAGAGAATGAATCAGATCAAGTGGGAAGTGATGTGGAAGAGCAGGAGAGTAAGACAGGAGAGATTGAAGAGGTGGTTATTAATGAGGAAGTGAGTGGTATGAGCATGGAAAATGAGAGAATGGGTGTGCAAGAGGAACAGGGAAATGGGGAGGCTCAGGTGGACAGGGGTACACAGCATAAGAAAGGTGGATGCTCCAAGAGGATGTGAGAGCATGTGTAGACAGGAAAGGAATGGGATGACCTGGGATCAAGAGGAAACAGTTTGAATTGAAAATGGCTCTAAAATGAATAACCAGAAACGGAAATGGCCCCAGTCAAGCATGGAGAGATCACATCAAATGAGTGGTATCAGTGGAAATAGCTATAGATTCAGGAATGAGCTGTTGTGTTTGTATACAAATGCTAGAAGTGAAAGAAACAAGGCGGATGAACTAGTTGCACTAATTGAGTCTGTTCACCCAAAAATTGTTGGAATAAGTGAGACATGGTTAGATGAGGATGACATCCTGACAAGAATAGAGATGGAAGGGTATGATGTGTTTCGTGAGAATAGAAGAGAGTAAAAAAAGGGGTGGGGAGGAGTGCTATTGATGAGAGAAAGAGTTATGTACATACAAAGTAGAGATGCAAGAGGGAAATAGTGCCAGTGGTTTTGTGGCAGTATGTTGTGAGATAGAGGTGAATGGAATGAAATACTTGGTAGGATGTTGTTAAAGACCAGGTAATGCGGATGGTAGTGACTATGAAATGTATAATCAAATTAGCCAAGCAAATAAGAAAAGAGTGATCATTATGGGCAATTTTAATTACAGTAATACAGACTGGAATGATGAAATAGCAACTGGAAAGAAATAAAATGAGTTTCTTGAGTTGTTGAGGGATAACTACCTCAGACAGTATGTAACAGAGGGCACACAAGGATTGAGGGTCTTGGATTTGGTCATCTCATCAGAGGATATAATTATAAATGAGGTGTCAAATCACCCACCAGTTGGTGAGAGTGACCATGAGGTGATTACCTGGGTGATTGCCAGCAGTGTGAGGACCTCTGTAAGTAAAGGGTATATGTGGAACTACAAAGGGGGGGGGGATTATGAAGAGCTCAGAAGACAGCTTGTAGGTGTAGCATAGCATCAACAGAGGCATTAAGTGGAAAAGAGATCAATGCAGTTTGGGGGATTTTCAAAAACTATCTGGTAGATGGAATGTTTAAATGTGTTCCAAGGGTAAGAAGGTTAAATAATTTAGGTGTGAAATGGATGAATAAAAGATTAAGCATGCGATACAGAGAAAAAGGGCATTATGGAGGCAGCATAAGAGAAGTGGAAATAACCAATTCCATGAGGACTACAAAGACCAGGCAAGGCAGGTGACTTGGTTGGTGAGGGTAGCTAAAGAGAGGTATGAACTGCAGTTAGCTAATTAAGCCAAAAAGAATCCTAAGGAGTTCTTTCGATATGTAGCCAGCAAAAGAAAGAATGATTATGGAAGGATGACATTGATTGGAGAAAATGGTATAAAGAGAGCTGTTGCAGAAGGTTTGGTGGAGATACTTAATGAGCAGTTCATAAAGATCTTTCATTCTTGTGAATGTGACTTCATGGAGAGATTGAGAGCAGTTGATGATGGGGAAGAGAGACTGACTGTAAGTGAGCAAGAGTTGTATGGGGAGTTGAGCAAACTAGATGTAAATAAGGCTGTAGGACTTGATAATATATCACCATGTATTCTGAAGGAATGTGCCAGGGAGTTGACATTGGTCTTGACATATTTTTTTTAATACGAGTCTTGCACTTGGTCAAGTTCCTAAATAGTGGAAGGAGGGCAAGATTGTGCCACTTCATAAAGGAGGTGATAGACTCAAGCATCAAACTATAGGGCTATCTGTGTGTCAGGTGTTGTAGTTAAGTTGTTGGAGAATCTTGTGAGAACTAGGATCCAGAATTGCGTTAACAACAATGGTATTATGTTTGATGGACAGCATGGATTTGCTAAACAGAGACATGTTTTAGTATACTTATTATAATAAGGTGACTGCTTCCTTGGACAGAGGAGAAAGATACACAGTAAAATATGAATTTGAAAGTAAATATGAAAGATACTTATATTTCGCAAAGGCGTTTCATAGATTACCACATGATAAGTTGATAGTCAAACTAGAGTGGATGGGGTTGGATATTAAATTGGTGCATTGGATTGGAGATTGGCTCTCTGATAGGTATCAACAAGTTGTGTATGGGGGAGCGATATCCAGGAAAAGGAAAGTCATTAATGGTGTGCCTCAGGGATCTGATTTTAGGGCCATTGCTGTTTAACCTATATATTAATGATATTGGTAAAGATTTGGATGGGAATATTTAGTTGATTGCAGATGATGCAAAGTTGGGACAAGCTATGAAGAGTAGAGAAGATGTTTTGGTATTACAAGAAGATGTGAATAAATTGAGTGATTGGGCACAGTATTGGGGGGTGTGAGTTCAATGTTGCAAAATGTAAGGTTTTAAAATTTATAAGAAGAGAGATTCTTGTTCCATTGTATAATTCTTTGATTAGGCCACACATTGACTACTGTACCCAGATTTGGTCACCATGGTTTTCAGAAGGACGAAGAGATGTTGGAAAAAGTCCAGAGGCGACTGACTAAGGTATTTTCTAACCTCTGGAATGTCGTGTATGAGGAAAGATTGAGAAAATTCAACTTGCAGAATCTGTGGACATGAGGAAGAGGGGAAGATATGATAGCAACCTACAAGTTAAGGGATTATTATAGGATCAATGCAGGAGAGGTTCTACAGAAAATAGTGGGAGATCAGTGGCGAACTAGAGGTCATCCCTGGAAACTATAAAGAGGGTGTGAGAAGCAGGTTTTTTTCATGCAGAGTTGGGAATGATTGGAATGTCTTGCCTGAGAGTGTGGTGCCTGCAGAGAATTTGAGTATGTTTAACGCACGATATGATGGGCTGTGTTTATGATAAAAGAACCTCCGAGATGAGTCTTTGACTCCATGCGTTCTTGGGTAATAATAATAATAACTGTTCTTTCAAACAGACCTAGCAATATTTTATCTGCCTTTGATAATACCCAGTTTTCAGTGGCATAGGTTAAACATCATTATATTCTTGAGATCAGATGCGACTTTAGGTGTTTTCTAAGTCCACAAAAGTATGTATTTGCAGAAAGAATACATCTCTGAATCTCAATACTGATATCATTTTTACAATTAACTTCTGATCCCAAGTATATAAAATTATGTACAAATTCATATTTATAGGAACCAATTTCTATTTAAGAAGGATTATTATCAGAAATTTTTCTAGTTACTGGCATATACTTTGTTTTTTCTTTGTTAATCTGCAAATTAATCTTCTTTGCTGCCTTTTCTAAACTGATGAAAGTTTCTTCCATTACTTTTCGTGTCCTTCCTATAATTATCAATATTGTCTTCATATGCCATAATTTGTACTTACTTGTAGAAAATAGTTCCACTTGAATTAATGCCAGCATCTCTGAAAGCCTTTTCAAGTGCTAATTTAAACAGTAAGCAAGTTAAGCCATTCCCTTGTTGAACATCTTTTTTTATATATATTGGATCAGACAACATGTTCGGAATTTTGATCTGACAGTGAGTATTTCTCATTGTAGCTTTAACTAAAGTAATACGTTTTTGTGAATCTAGTTCCTCCATTGTAATAAATAAGTTAGACCTATCTATGCTATTATATGTGGCTCTAAAATCTAAGAAAAGGTGGTGTGTTTCAATTCCAAATTCATTACATTTTTCAAGTAATTGGCATATATTAAAAATCTGATCTTCTTTGGCAGAATCCACACTGATAATTGCCAATAACGTTCTCTACATAGGGATAAAGTCTCTTAAATAGAATGTTAGAGAAAATTTTATAAGTTGTACATAGTAAATTAATTCCTCTATAGTTAGAACATATCATTACATCCCTTTCTTATGGATGGGGCATATGATGCTCTGATTCCATTCATCTGGAATTGTTTCATTAATGCAGATTTTGTTGATAAGTTGACAGAGCTGCTTGAAGTATTCTGTACCTGCACTTTTAATTAATTCTACTTGTATCTTATGGCTGGTGCCTTATTGTTCTTAAGTTTTTTAATAGCTGCCTCCACTTCTGCATCTGTTGTACTGGTTCAACATCTTCTAGATCTTGGTTCTCTTCCATATCATCTAATTGACCAGATATATTATTATTATTATTTTCCAGGCCTCCATGGAGTCAAAAGACTCGTCGTGAGAGGTCCTTCCTAAGAAACACAAAGTCTATCAAGACTCATCAAGGGGAGGCCCCCCCCCCAAGAAACACAAAAAGAACTTCCCAGTGTCAGCCCTGTAACCACCTTTCAACAGTTTAAAAGTCTCAATCATATCACCTCTCCTTCTTCTATCCACTAAACTCTACAGTTCACATTCCCTCAGCTGATCCTCATAACTAACATTGTATAGTCCTAAAACTATCTTTGTTATCTGCCTTTGTACCCTTTCCACAGTTAATTTATCGCCTTCAAATCCTGGGGACCAAATCTGAGAACAAGAGTCTAAGTGTGGTCTGATCAGTCTTATACAACGGAATGATAACCATTTTATCTCTGCAGGTCAGTGTCCTTCTCATTATTGCAGCAACCCTCTATGTTACCTTCACCACCTTTGCAATATGTCCCCTAAATTTCAGGTTTCTATCAATCATCAACCCCAAATCTCTTGTCTCCCCTACTTCCTCCATGTATAACTCCTCCCATAGAGTATGCAGTATCCCATCGATGTGTCCCAAACCTCTAGACCTTACATTTTGCTGCATTAAACTGAAACCCCCATTTATTTGCCTATCTATCTAGCTTATTTAAATCCTCTTGCAGGGCTACCACATCTGCACTATTACTAATAATCCTTCCCAGCTTCACATCATCCGCAAACAATTGAATATCCCCTTGCAATCCACTGACAATGTCACTGATATAAAGGTTAAACAATATAGGTCCCAGTACTGAGCCCTATGGGACTCCACTTGTAACCCTCTGCCTCCTTGAAACTGCCCACCATATACAACTCTCTGATACCTAATATTTGAATTCAATAGTTCATCAAAAAGCTCTGCCCATCTTCCTAGTATCATTTCATTCCCACTGAAAATTATACCCTCCTTATCCCTACATAACGTTGTTGTAGGCTGGCAATCTTTCCGATTACTATTTAACTTTTGATAGAAAGATCAACTTTCATTCATACTTCTGAGATGGTCCATTTCCTTAAGTTCATCCTCATAGTATTTCTTCTTTCTGTTCTTATGCACTCTTTTTTCTTCTTTTCTAACCAAACAATATTACTCCACAGCTTTATGAGTGTGGTTCTTTTATTGCATTTGTTTATATGCCTCATTTTTTAATACAGTCACACATTCACTTTTTTGCATCAAACCAGTGATTATACTCATACTTAACTCTACTGACTTTTCCTAATACTATGTCTGCTGTTGTCACTATGACATTCCTAAGAACATCCGAAGCTTCATTAACACTCTCACCAGTGGTTAGACCAGACAGGTTTTCACTGATTCTCTCACCATATTTGGCTTTAACTTCTAATTCATTCAATCTTTCCTTATTAAACTTTCTAGCATGGGACTCATATATCTTCCTTGCATTAGAGATTCTGCTTCTAATCTTTGATATAATCAAATAGTGATCAGAATCAATATTTGCTCCTCTGTAGGTCTCTGTAGGTTCATCAAATTGGTTAGGTGTTGTCTATTAAAAGATGATCATTTTGGTTAAAGGTGTCTCCATCAGGAGACTTCTAGGTTATTTTATGAATATCTATATGATTAAACATTGTACTACCAATAACCATATTTCTTGAAGAAACATATATGATCAATCTAGTCCCATTATCATTAGTCTCATTATGTAAACTATATTTCCCAATGGTTGGCCTGTGTGTATCCTCTTTGCCTATCTTGGCATTTAAATAATTTATAATAATTTTTACATCGCTCTTTGGACATTCCCCATAAATCTTATCTAATTCATCATAAAACAACTCTTTTTCAGCATCATTCTTTTCTTCAGTTGGAGCATGTACACAAATAAAATTGTAGTTAGAAAACTGTCCTTTAATTCGTAACCTACACATTCAAGGTGAGTTTGCTTTGAAGTCCATGATAAGATGTTTTATCCTCTTGTTTCATACATATGTTTCATATATGTGAAACCTGTTCCAAACATGTGATCTTTCTTTTGGCAGCTATAACAAATAATATGATTTTTCTTTTCCATAATCCCCTCTCCCATCCATCTCATTTCTTGTATAGCCGTAACAAGTATCCTGTATTTATCCAATTGCTCTGGCATCATTTTTAAAGCTCCAGATCGGTAAAGAGAGAGTACGTTCCATGATCCAATTTTCAAATCCATAAGACATTTGCTTTTGTCGCCATTTAGTCCATCCAGCAGTTATTTCTTTAGATTTCATAACAAGTTGTTTTTTTTTTCAGGGGTGGGGTAGTCAACCTCATGCCCAAACCCTCAACCTGAAAGACCAGGCTTCTGTATTTATGACCCCCCGAGACAGGGTGACTTAGCTATACCCGCAAGCACTTTGTACCCATTTTAGTTGCTTATTACAACATGCATGGGTGACAGTGGGGCTATTCTTATTCCCTGGCCACCACACATGCACTGCGACTAAATCTGTGCACAGTAATCCATATGAGGCCTGATCAAGGCCTTATACAGTGGAATCATAACCTCTCTATTTCTGCATGTCAGGGTCCTCTGCATCAGTGCCATTATCTGATGTGATGTCTTCACAACTTGTGCAATGTGGGCCCCTGAATTTCATGTTCTTGTCCACCATCACTCCTAGATCTCTCATCTCCTCTACTTCTGTTAAAGTTTCCCCATCAAGCGTATTCTTTGCATCCCATTGTTGCTTGCCAAATCTCAAAACCTTACACTTTGCAACATTGAACTGGCAGTTCTCTTTACCTACCTATTCATGCAACCTATTCAAGTCCTCTTGTAAGGCTATATCATCTGCTTGACTCTGCATTGCTCTCCCCAGGTTTGCATTACCTGCAAACAGCTTCACATCACTAATTAAACCCAATCCAATATCATTAACATACAAATTGAACAACAATGGCTCTAGAACTGACCCCCTGTGGCACACCACGGGTGACCTTTCTCTTTCAAGATACTGCACTCCCATATACAACTTTTTGATACCTACCTAACAGCAAGTCACTGATCCAACTCAGAAGTCTGTTATCCAATCCCATCTGTTTTCGATTTATTTAAGAGCTTGTCGTGTGGTAGTCTATCAGAAGCCTTTGCAAAATCTAAGTACACCATTGTGTATGCCTCTCCCCTGTCCATGGTATTTGTCACCTAGTGCATAAGTTAGTGAAACATGATCTCCCCCTTAACAAACCCATGCTGATAACCACAGAGAATACTGCTGTTATCAACCCATTTCTGTATCCTACTTCTCACCCAATCTCTCCAGGACATTCACCACAACTCCAGATATACAGACTGACCTATAATTTGAAGCTACAGCCTTATCACTATTTTTACACGGTGGAAAAATTTTACCCTCTTTCCAATCCCTTAGAACCTGTGCTGTTGTAAAACTCTTATTAAACAGGCATGCCAATACTACTGCCAATTCCCTGGAACATTCCCTTAAGATGCATGACGATATGTCATTCTTCAAATCCTATTGCCTTATTGACATCAAGGTTATTTATTTTTTCAAATACTTCCTGGTTACTCACAATTAACAGATCCTCTCTTATGTCATCTACACTTAATTTCCTTATGATTCCACCCTGATCAGGATGAAACACCCTTATAAATTGATCACTGAATACCTCAATATTGTCTTCTGCAGCAGTTACCATTCTGCCACTTTCATCCATTAACATCATCTTACCATGATCATTCTTTCTTCTGCTTGCCATATATCTAAAAAACTCTCTAGGGTTTTTGTTTGCCTGATTTGCCAATTTCTGCTCAAACTCAACTTTTGTTTTCCTTACTAAATGAGTCACTCTCCTGGACTGTTCTTTATACTCTTCATGTGACTAATTATTACCATTATTCATCTTGTACTTCCTCCAGAGTACTTTTTTTCCCCAGATTTCATGCTTAAACTCCACATTCATCCATTTTACACCTACCTTATTTGGCCTTTTGGCCTTTGAAATATATTTGCATATTGATGCCATTATGTATTTCTTTGTCAGTTCCCATAAAGCATTTATTTCCTCGCTGCTCAACTCCTCATTCCATTTTATATCTCTAAGCCACCCCTAAGCTTGTCATAATCACCAAGTGATTATGACAAGCTTAGGGGTGGCTTGTCATAATCCAGGTGATTACTTCATGATCACCTTCACCAACTAGAGGAAAGTGCGAAACCCCCCTCTTACAATTACATCCTCTGATGAAATGATCAGATCTAGAACTCTCGATCCACGCATGCCCTCCTGACTGAGATAGTTATCTCTCAGGAACTTGAGAAATTCGTTTTCCTTATTTCTAAATACTATCTCTTCATCCAATCTATACCACCATAATTAAAATCACCATAATAATTACCCTTCCTTTGTTCACTAATCCAAGTTGTTTATACATTTCTTCATCACCACCTTCCACATTCCCAGGCCTATAGCAACATCCAACTAAATATGTCTTCCTCTCAACCAACATGTTACACCACTCTGCCTCATAACCATTACTACTATTTCCCCCTTTCATGTCTACCTTATGTGGACTTAATTTCCCCTGCTATCATCAGCAGCACTTCCCCTCCATTCTTGCCCTTTCTATCCTCATGAAAAATACTGTACCCTTCCATTTCTATTCCCATTATGATATCATCTTCATTCAACCATGTTTCACTTATTCCAGTGATTTTGGGGCAAATAAACTCAATCACTGAAACCATTTCATCCCCTTTATTCCTGATACTTCTGGCATTTGTAAACAAACACAGCAGTTCGGTTTTAGGTCTGTAGCCAGTCCTATCCAAGATGTGTTGGTTGTGATTTCCCTACTACACCTGTCCAATCACTTTTATCACCGCTTACCACATATATCTGCTCAGTCTCAACTTCTCCACCCACATCGCAATATACCCCATTTTCATACGCACATTCACTGTCACTTTCAAGTTCCACCCCTATGCCATGTCTCCCTGTCCACTTGAGCTCCCCCCACCCATTTCCCTGTTTCTCTTGTATTCCCACTATCTCTTCTTCTCTCACACTACTACTGCCAAGCACTTCTGTCTCTTCAGTACCACTCTCCTGATTTTTCCCTTCATCTCTTTATTCTGATCTCTGGCATGCATTACACACATGTACTTCCACACACTATACTTTCATCCAGCAACACTTTTTCCAGTACACTCACTCCAAAGTCATTTAAATGCAACCCATCACACCTGTATAATTTCATTCTTCCCTCAAATACATGCCATACAAACTCCACTCTATTCTCCTCACGGAGCTCTGCTAGCATACCATTCATGATTTTGGCTCTCTGTCACAACTCATCATCGTCATACCTGGGCAACACACCACACTTACAACCTTTCCTACTACACTGTTATCTTTGACTCTTCTCAATAGTCTCCTGATATTCGTCCTCACATCCTTCTGATATCCACTTTTTATGTCCACATTTTTTATGTTCACTGAGGCAGATGTCCACAGTAAGCTCGATCACATGAAGGGAAACTCCCCTCATTCAGCAGCACACCATTTGTGACTTTCTGCTACTGGAATACACCCCCCCCCCAGGGGGAAAAATCGATACTTATGAAGCAGCCAATCTCCTACAAAGATAGCAGATTTTTTCTGTTCTCTCAGAAATTGGTGATGTTAACTGCATTTCAATAAAATTCTGATTATTTTTGATAGCTTCACATAATTACATGATTATGGAGCTTTGTTCTTGACACTCTTTACTAAATTTTTGTAGCTTGCATTGAAACAAAATTGCATTACAAATGAGATCAGTAACAAAGCAGTATGCAGATTAAATGTAATTGATGGTATAGATTTTTCAAGAATGATTTTTGCCATGAGTGCAGCATGTGCATGTCTGGTGAAATGTGAAGGATGTGTTTGTAGAGAGAATAAACAGATGAGACATGTTGACCTGTAGAAAGTGTGATGTTTTGTTGGATTACAAGTTATTGCAAATATGAAACAGACTGCCAGAATGAAAATTAGCATCATTGTGGGAGCAAAAGACTATATGAATCGTGGGAAAAAAACAGTGAAACTGTGGAACTGAAAGCAAGTAGAAGAGACAAAAGCAAGTGAGACTGTGGAAATGAAAGAAAGTAAGAATGAGAAAGCCAAAGCAAGTGATGAGGTGGAATTGAAAGAATGGAATGGAAGAACAACAGGGAGTGAGACTACAGGAGTGACAGAGTACAGTTGTCTGAATGCAAGATCTAAAGAGAAAGTTGATCAGCATGAGAAATGAGATGAAGAATACATGCAGCGAGATTAGACTTGGTGGATAGGAATGTAAGGGTGCAAAAGGATAGAACGAACACAAGTAGAGAAAAAAAGAGGAACAAATTTCTTGAAAGTAGCAGTAGATGGAGATTCCATTATTGAAGGTGTGATATACGAGAAAGAGAGAGAGAGAGAGACCATGAGGTCTGTTTTTGAGGAGGGAGGATGATGAGCAAGCTAATTGATGCTTTAGGTATGAGAAATAAACAAGAAAGAGAACTAGGGGTGGTTGTGGAAACAAATGATTTGGTTGGACTTAAAGAGAATGTGTGTATGGATATCAGGAGCTTTTTGAGGAGTGTGAAAGGTAGCAGTCTGGTCGGAAAGTTTGTCAGTGTGTTGCCAAATTATGATAATGATGAGTTGAGATAGAGAGCAAGAATCATGAATGGTATTTTAGCAGAGGTGTGAGGAAAAGAGAATGCAGTTTGTAGATATTTGGGATGCATTTGAGGAATGCATGAACTTGTACAAAAGTGACAGATTGCATTTAAATCGATTTGGCATAAGTCAACTGGAAAGACTGCTGCTAGAAAGAAATGATTGTTGTAAGCAAGAGAGCAGGGGAAGAGGTGAAGTGAAAGATCAGAAGAGTGGAATGGGTGAGACTGAAGTGTTATTTAATGGAAATATTAATAGAGTGAGAGATGATGAAAGAACAGGAAACCAAGATATACAGGGAAATGGATGGAGTTGGGATAGTCAGGAAAACATGGCATAAGAAGAGTGGATGGTGGAAGCAGTAGTGAATGTGGGTATGGAATAATCTGGGGTATACTTGGTGGGGGGGGGGGAGGGTGAGTTGAGTATGGGCTAATTGGAGACAAAGGAATTGGATATGGGCAGGTGTGGGGAAATTACGACCAACAGGGCAATACAAATTACAAATAGGACTGCTGTGTTTATTTATGAATACCAGGAGCATCAGGGAAATAAGGGAGATGAAATTGTTTCACTGATTGAGTTTATGCACCCAAAAATTATTGGAATAAGCGAAACATGATTGAATGAGAATGATATATATGATATCATGACAGGAATAGAAATGGAAGGGTACAGTGTTTTTTTTTTTGCAAGGATAAAAACGACATGAAGAGAAGGGAGGTGCTGCTGAATATAGCAGAGGAATTATGTCCATGTAAGGTAAAAATGCAGGAAAGAAATAATGGCAGTAGTTTTGAAGCAATATGGTGCAAGACAGAGGTTGACAGGAAGAGATATTTAGTTGAATGTTGCTATAGACCAGGAGATGTAGAGAGTAGTGATGAAGAAATGCATACATAACTTCATTAGTGAGCAAGGGAAGATGTTATATTATTATTAGTGATTTGAATTACGGTAATATAGTTTGGAATGAAGAGACAACATTTGGGAATAAGGAAAATTCATTTCTTGAGAGACAGCCATCTTAAGTAGTATGTATGTAAAGGCAGGCACATGAGGATCAAATCATATACACTGATCATTTCATCAGAAGATGTAATTATCAGCAGGATGTAGCATTTCCCTCCATTTGGTGAGAGTGATTATGATGTGATCATCTGCATAGTGGCAGCCATATGAAAACTTCTGTGAGAAAAGGATATATGTATGGAAGAACTACAATGCCAGTGATGACTAAAAGCATAGGAGACAGTTGAGAACAATAGCAGAGGAGGTAAGTGGTAAGAAGATAAATACTCTTGGATGCTAACCAAGGAATGTTTAACAGCATGAGTATATGGATGTATTGTAAAGGTCCAAATGAGCTGAATAAGGTAGGTGTCAAATGGATGAATGAACGGATTTAATCTAAAAGAAAAAGAAAGTACTGTGGAAGCAGCACAAGATGAATAATGGTAATAATCAGTTGCATGAAGAGTATAAAGAACAAGCCGGGAAGGTGACTTAGTTAGTAAGGACGCCAAAAACACAATATGAGCAGAAATTAGCAAATCAGGTCAAGAAAAATTAGAGAGTTTATTTTTATTTATTTTTTTTTTATATATATGTGGTAAGTAGAGAGAAGAAATATTATGGTAAGATAATGTTAATGCATAAAGATGGCAGATTGATAGCTGCTGCAGAGGATATAATTGAAGTATTCAAAGAGAAATTTGTCAGTTGTTTATCCTCATCAATGTGTAATTATGAGAAGCCCGAGTGTGTAGAGGGAGTGAGAAAGGATAGTTTATCGGTGAATGAGCAAGAAGTATGTAAGGAGTTAATTAAACTTGATCAATAAGGCAATAGGATTTGATAACATATTCAAACAGCTTACACTGTTTATCCTTTCTGTCTCCACCTTGGATGGTCATAACTACGCTGCTATCATTAACAGCACTCCTCCTTTCTTTCCTTTTTGTCTGTCTTCATGAAAAATGTCAAACTTGCTCCATCTTTATTCCTGTCAGGGATAGAGAGAGTTTGATGGAATAAAGTTGGATCCACATCCAACCTCATCCAATTTTTGGTAGAATGAACAAGTTCATTCCATTGTTTTCGATACCTTTGCCATTCACAAACGCTCATTTATGGTTCTATATCAAGTTCTGTCATCTATTTCTCATATGTGACCCCTGCACACTGCTCTCTCTCTCTCTCTGGCCATTCTTCTGTATCTCCTTTGATCCCACAATCCTCCACAGACTCATATGCTCCCTGCATTCTGCCATTCCAGTCCTTTCTTTTCTGCTCACACATTCAATTATGCATCCAGCATCCACTCACATAGTGCCTCCCTCTCCACTCTGACTCCCCTTGATTCTCCCCCTCCCATTTTCCTGTCTGTCTTGCATTCCTTCTCTCTCTGTCTCTCTCTCTCTCTCATTCTCTATTCTCACACTACTCATCTCTCTATTCACAAGCACTCCTTGGATATCTTCTATTCACTACAGTCATTACTCTCTCTCTCTTCTTCAACAACTCATTTAAATGCAGTCTATCTCTCTTTATATAGTCACATTTGTCCCTTAGAATCACCATATGTTGGCAAACTCCACTCCTTTCTTTTCACACATAGTTCTACTAGCATACTATTCATAATTTTTTCTCACTGTCTCGACTCATCATTGTTATACCTTGGCACACATTGACTACTACGATTCCTTACTGCACTGCTATCTTTTACACTCCTCAGCAACCTCCTATTTCTTTCATTCTCCTTGGTCCATGCCAAATCATTCATTCCTACTATATTGCCATCTCTTTTTTCTTATATCATATACTCAATCACTCTTCTCATTCTACTCCCAGGAAAACAAATCTTGTGCACTTTCTCATTTACCATACCCCTAATAACTGAATCTTCATAGTTATTAGGGGTATGCAGTTCTTCTCATTTCACTACTATGGATATATTTCTTTTGCCTCATTTTTGCCAACTCCACTTTCATGTCTTGAATCACTTTCTCACTGCCATTCATATTTACTACCTTGCCATCAGTCATATTCTTTTTCTTGCCTTCACTCTCACACATTGTCTTACCATCAGTTCCTCTCTCTCTCTTGCTTCTGTACCTATACCCATGGTCTACTGTTCTCCTTTTTGCTCGCTGCCACACATTCAAAGAAGCCTCATAGTCCATGACCATTTTACACTTCCTGCAGGCCCATACTTGATTACTTTTCTTATTCACTCTTTCTACATCCTTAACATCTCTCCGTGTGAACATGGAACATTCATGGCATCATTCCATTCTTGAAAAATTCGCACTGCTTATGTTATTCATCTTTTACTGATCCAAGTACAGACCTCTTTCTCACTGTATCAATAGACATACACAAAGAAACCCACAAAAATGAATTACTTCACGATCTAAAACTAAACACTGTGTACCAATCTTAGCTGTCACACAATAAAATTTATTTATAAACTATTATCACCACATAATATATATAAAAATGTAACTTACCTTTCTGCAGCTTTTTAAACCATTATCTTCTTTCTGTTACTACCTGGAAATAGAATAGTCTCAATCCACAGACCTCTAGGGTTATGAGCCATACATCACTCTGTTTTCATGGAATGGCTGGCACATGACTGTATATTTTTAGAAAATGCACAGAGGAGTTGGATGTGCCTTTGGCCTGACTGTTTAATGAGAATCTTGCAATAGGACAGGTGGTGAGGGTATAGAAAAAATTCCAAAATAGTATCATATAAAAGAATGATAGTAGGGCACAAGTTTCTGGTTAGGGCATTTTGTATAGATGCAGTCGCAATTAAGTAGTGAAGAGGCTGGTTAGTTATAGCATATAGAATTGAATTGATGGCACAGAATTCTCCATGATGGTCTACTGTTTTGCTGATCATCATAAAATGCAAAGTAGATTGCTTTTGTAATACACTTGCATTTTATGATAAGGTGACAAATGTGTTGGATAATGGAGACTTATGTAAATTGATATTCTTGAACTTTGCAAAGGCATTTAACCACTTGCTGCATGACATGTTGATATACAAGCTATGGAAGTTGTGAATGGAATAGAAATTGTTTCTCTAAATGCTGTATAGTAAGTTGTGGGGAGGGGGGGAACATTTTCCAACACACTTTCATAGATATCAGTCAACATTGGACCATTTGGTCCATTTAGAAACATTTATAAGAGATATATCTTGGAAAAGAAGAATAACTAGTGGTCTGCTGCAGTGTTCTATTTTTGGGTCTCTTTCATGAAAGAGGATTCTCAATTGTTTGTTGTCAATGAAAAGCTGAGGGGGAGGGTATAAGAAATGATTCTAATGTTAAGATTAGAACATTCTAACATGTTAACATTCTAATGTTAAAATTAAATTAAGTGTGATTTAAGGTTGTTTTTTTTTTATTTTATATATATATATATATATATATCTGATCCTCACACAAAAGGCCACAAGACCTATAGCACATTAATACCATGTGTGGGCAAGAAGAATGAAAGAGAGGAGGAGTCTGTTCACATTTAGCTTGAACAGCTGGGAGTTGTAATCCTTGGGGAAGGGAGTTGGGGGAGATTGTTCCAAAGGACAGAAGTGAATGGAATGGAGGAGGCAGTGAAGTTGGTCTGGTGAGTTTCAAGATGGACTATAAAAGGGTGTTGGTTAGCAGTGGCTCTTGTTTTAATGATTTTTGAGGAGAGTGGAGAAATAATAGTGCCCAATTCAGCAGTGCACTATCCATGAAAGTATCTGTAGAAATGGCACAATGCTGAAACTGAACATCTGTGAAAGAGGGATCGTTAATTAGTCAGATTGCCCTCTTCTGGATAGAATCAAGCAATCTTAGAGAAGATTTTGGTGCACCATCCCTAAATATGGGAGAAATATTTATTGACTGGGTGGATTTGTGCTTTGTATAAAGTTAGCAATTACTTCAAAAAATTGCTGAATGAAACAAGCAGTGATAGCACAGTGGTAATAAACACTCAACAGGCATACAGTCAGGAATACATATCCATACTTAAAGTAGAAAAAGCCATCAAAGGCTTGAAATGTGGAAAGGCAGCAGGAGTAGATGATATTCGACCAGGAATTCTGAAGTACATTATTATTATTACCACCCCAAGACCTCGTGGAGTCAAAGACTCATCTGGGAGGTCCTTTTTCACACACACACAGCTCATCATACCATGTTTTAAACACATTCAAACTCTTTGCAGACACCACATTCTCAGGCAAGTCATTCCAATCATTCACAACTCTGCACGAAAAAAAACCTGCCTCTCACTCCCCTACTCACACCCTCTTTATACAGTTTCCAGGGATGACCTCTGGTTCTCCCCTCATCTCCCACTCCTATAACAACCCCTTACCAACTTGTAGGTCTCTATCCACAGACTCTGCAAATTACATCTTCTCAATCTTTCCTCATGCTCGATATACCAGAGGTCAGAAACTACCTTAGTCAGTCGCCTTTGGACCCTTTCCAACATCTCTTCATCCTTCTGAAAACCAGGTGACCAAATCTGGGCACATTAGTCATGTATGGCCCTAATCAAAGCCTTATACAATGGAATAAGAATCTCCCTACTTCTACATGTCAGTGTCCTCTGCATCATTCCCAGAAGCCTTTGTGTTGTCTTCACAATTTTGGCTATGCATTCCCTAAATTTCAGGTCCTTATCCACTGTCACCCCAAGATCTCTTATTTCTTTGAACTCCAACAATATATCCTCACCAAGCATAAATTCTGCATCCCATCTTTGTTTTCCAAATTTTAAAACCTTACATTTTGCAACATTGAACTCACATCCCCATTTCCGTGCCCAATCACTCAATCTATTCAAGTCTTCCTGTAAGGCCACAACATCTTCACTACACTTCATGGTTCTTCCCAACTTTGTATCATCTGCAAACAACTGAATATCTCCATCCAAATCTTCACCTATATCATTAATATACAAGTTAAACAGTAATAGACCTAAAACAGTAAGGTGGTATAAAAGTCTTACATTTGCTCCACTGCATAGTTCAGAAGGCCTGGACAGAGGAACGAATTCCCGATGATTGGAGTAGAGCTCTCATAGTACCCATATATAAAAAGAGAAATAAAACTGAATGTGAGAATTATAGAGGTATTTCCCTACTGTGTGTTGCTGGTAAGATTTATACAAGTATTGAGAAACAGTTCAGAAGAATTGTGGAAGAAAAGATTGGTGAAGAACAAGCTGGATTCAGGCCAGGTGAAGAACAAGCTAGATTCAGGCGAAATAGAGGCTGTCAGGATCAGATCTTCACTTTACGACAAATAGCTGAGAAATCATGGGAATATAACAAAGATCTGTATTTAAGTTTTGTCATTCTGGAAAAGGTATATGACGAGGTGCCAAGAGAGAAACTATTCAATACGCTACAGTTATATGGTATTAATGGGGCATTATATCAATCAATACTTAGCCTTTATTTGAGTTGCAAGTCAGTAGTTAGAATTGAAGGAAGTAAAGGAAGATGGTTTACTGTTAAATCTGGTGTGAGACGAGGATGTACATTATCTATATGAATCACATTATGAAGGAAAGTGGTATTAAACATGATATCAAAATTGGAGATGTTAATGTATGGTCTTTGCTTTATGCGACGATGTTATACTTCTAAATAAATCTGCTACAAGTCTGCAAGATTCCCTGACTAAATTGAATTACTGTTGTAGTAGATATGGTATGAAGGTCAGCAATAACAAGACAAAGACAATGAAAACAGGCAGAAGCATTGAAAATGTCAACTGCATTGTGGACGTAGAACCTGTTGTAAAACATTTCAGCTACTTAGGCATGATTTTTAGTGAAGATGGTAAATTAAATATGGAAATAGACAACAGAATCAACAAAGCTGGTATGGTAGGAAGTCAATTGAAGAAATTCATATGGAATGAGAAAGAAATTAATCGGAACACTAAATTAGCTGTATACAAGACAGTGTTCAAACCAGTTTTAAATTATGGATCTGAGAGCTGAGTCAGGAGTAAAACATGGCCAAAGACTAGGGACCGCAGATATGAGAGTCCTGAGAAAGATTGGAGGCGTGAACTGATTGCATCAATGGCAATATCGTATTAGGAAAGAACTTGACATTGTCAGCATCCGGGAATGTGTTAGCAGAGCTAATCTCAGGTGGTATGATCACTTAAACAGAATGGGCGAGGAAAGATTAGCAAAACAAATGTTCTCTGCCAGGTTGGCAGGAAAACGACCCAGAGGAAGACCAAGATATAGGTGAATTGATATGGTACAAAGTGCCTTAGACAATAGAAATATGAGATCTGATAATGACAAATAACAGACTGATTTGAAGGAAAATTGTAGATAGGAAGTTAGTAATGATGTAAATTTTTCATGTAGAACTATCATATCCTGTACACCCCTTGAGGGTACACGGCAGGAATTTGATGATGATGATGATGACGACGATAAAGTTAGCAGCTGTGAGGGTGTGAAGTAGTGTCTTGTGCGAAAAAGTACACCAAGTTTTTTGACGGCTGCAGAAGCTATAGTTGAATATGATTGTGCCAGGAAAAATCAGAGGTGTAGGTCAGTAGTAGATGTATAGCTTGATCAAATGACTATGGTTAATGTTTTAATGTTCATAAGTTAATGGTGTTGTACTTTGGCATACAGAGGTATAAGTTTGTGTGCTTTATTAGTGGAACTATGCTGAATATAGTGGATGAAATTTGAGATCAGGAGATGATGGCCAACAGCAGCCTGAGGTTCAGATGATGCATTGGTGCAAGATAGCAGCACATTGCATATCTCTACCTTGCTTATCCCTACTTGTCAGTGTGCCCCTCATCATAGTGTGCATTGCTGCCATGATAAGAGCTTCCATAGCTCAGTTAGTGTCAACAATGCCCTTTGATTGGAAAGACTCAGATTCAAATCCCATCTGTGATATAAAGAAAACCTTGATCAGAGCTTTTCAACTGAAGGTGAGTTAGCCAGTGTCATGTGGAGATGGCAGGGTTTTGGGAATATTAATCTGGAAAAACAGGCAGACCAGCCATAAGAACTGTATTGCTTTAGTTATTCATTTCTGGATACCATGCAGAGTTTTCACATCACAATGGAAACAAGATGAACAAATCTGAGCACAATAGTCCATGTGTGGTCTTACCACTATTTTATACAATGGCATAACCACCTCCTTATCCTTGCATGTCAGTGTGTTCTTTATCATAGCAGCTGTTGATGTTTGGGATTTATGGCTGAAGTAATAACTAAGGCTATGAGGCTAGTGTATTATGTGAAAACTCTGCATGGTATCCAGAAATGAATAAGTAAAGCAACAGGTCTCTATAATGTTCATTATGAGGAGCAGCTGAAGGAATGTAAAAATGTGCAGGTTTGCAGATAGACAGAAAGGAGGTATTATGACAAGAATGTTTAAGTTAGTGGGGATATTTTACAGGATTAATGCAATGAAAAGAGAGGGAGAACGAGAAGTCTCCCTGGAAGTTGTGCAAAGTACATGTGGCAAATAGGAGAGAGGGAGAGAGGAGTAGATTTTTCTGGAAACAGGTGGGTGATTGGAATGCCTTGCCAGAATACATTATGACTGCTAAGAGTGTGAATGAGTGTAAAGTTCACTGTGATATATGATATATAAGTTTTTTTAATATGTGTGACCTTCCCCAGTGAATATGTTGAATCCATGGGGATTTGTTGTTTTAATAAATCTCATGGATTCAGACTTTTGGTGATAATAATATAATAAACAATATACTGTAGTGGATTTTGAATTATAACACACAATGTTTAATTATTGTTATTGTTGAACTATGGTCAATATATTTTCTGTTTATTTGTTGTTGTTATAGGTATAGCAGTGATTCCTTCAGTACTGCAGCTGTTGGTATTACCTCTGTGTCCAGAGAGTCCTCGTTACTTGCTCATTTCAAAGCAGGAAGAGTCATTAGCCAGAGAGGGTAAATATTATAATGTAGTAAACAAAATATTCATAGTAATAATAATTATTATGATTATGAATATCCATGTGAATTGTCATGTGAGTCATTATAGTTATTGTAGGAGGTCTTACTCGACAGCTACTCATACAGACAGACCACAACTTATGTAAAAGTTTTGTTCTGCAAATCGTGACGTAACATTAATGTTATGTAAACTGTACGAATGCCAGAAGTATCAAAAATAAGGGGGAGAAAACTGTTGCATTGATCGAGTTTGTTGTCCAAAAAGTTTTGGAATAAGTGAGGCATGGTTGGATGATGATGACATCATGTCAGGAACAGAGATGGAAGGTATGTTGTTTTTTATGAAGATAGAAAATGCAAAAAGGGGGTGGAGTTCTGTTGATGATAGAAAGTAATTGTGCCCATGAGAGATAGAGATACAAGGCAGGAAATAGTGGCACTGGAGTGAGGTTGATCAAATGAAATATTTAGTTGGCTGTTGCTATAGATCTGGTAATGTGGTGAACAGTAATAATGTATAAGCAAAGAAGCCAAGTAAATGAGAAAAGGGAAATCATTCTGGGTTATTTCAATTATAGTAATATAGACTATGATGAAGAGATATTATCGGGATAGAGAGAATGAATTTCTGAAGTTTTTGAGAGACTGCTACCATAGCAACTTGACTCTGTTGTTCTGTCTAATACAAACATCTCCATATGAATATCTCCAGTTAAACCTGACTCAGTATCATTAATATACAGGTTAAATAACATTGTCCCAAAACAGATCCTGTGGCACATCACTGGTAACTTTTGTCTTTTGGGACACTGCACCTCTATACACAACTTGTTGATATCTGGAAGGTCACACTTCATGTCATCAGAAGATCTCTTCCAGAACTACTTTTATGTAATAGTGATGAAAAACTGTTTAGATTTTGGTAAAAATGTGTGACCACTAATTAAGATTGAATGCACGGTAATTATTGGAGTTGGTAATAGGATTTCTACAATTATGTGTAATGCAGCTTACAGTTAACAAAAAACATATGGTGGTGAGAATAAGAACAACAAAATGTGTGATGTGAAACTAAAATATGAGCAGTGTGCATTTTTCAAATGGTTCGTTATCAGGAGTGTAGTATATGTAGGGGAATGTTGAAGATATGTTTGCTGAGAGATTGATCAAAAGAAGTAATAGACTGTAAGTCTGCAGAAAATGTGATATTTTAATGGAATGCAGAGAGATAAATGAGAATGGTATTAGCCAGAGGAGTGAGCAAGCATATATAATTATGAATACAAAAAAGACTGAAATAACAAAAGAAGATGCAATTGCAATAACAGAACAAAGTATTACTAACAAGCTGAAAGTAGGAATGATTGTGTGAATGGAAGAGAGAGAGAGCCTGACTGACTGACAGAGCAAAAGTGGTAGCAATTGTGATTCAAAAGAGTGAACTTGATTGTCCAAATGCAAGAGTAAAATAATGAGATTGTTAAGATGACAAATGAGATGGTGGTGGTGTTTCCCTTTTAAGTTGTTTCCGACCCTACATGACTTTGCAGGCATTGCCCACAAAGTGTTCCTGGTGACATTTTTACAGGTAGTTCTCCGTTGCTTTCCCCAATGAGAAATGAGATAAGGCACATTATTATTGTCAATAGTCCTCCATGGAGTCAAGAGACCAATCATTTCTACTGGTACCTTATTGCACTTACTCATCATGACTCTTTGTTCTGTCCCCACCACCCATGAAATAAAAAAGTCTTCCCTGTGCATTTACTATTATTATTATTATTATTATTATTCAGGCCTCCCACGGAGTCAAAAGACTCATCGTGGGAGGTCCTTTCTAAGAAACACAAGTCTATCAAGACTCATCGAGGAAGGTCCCCCCCCCCCTAGGAAACACAAAGTCTATCATACCATTCCTTAAACGCATTGCCCATTCTCACTCTTATCACTCTATCAGGCAGTGCATTCCATGGTTCAGCCACCCTCCATGCAAAGAAACCACTCCTCACCCTCTTTCTCACAGTTTCCTTTCGTAACTTCCAGGGATGGCCCCTTATCATCACTCCTTTATAATCTGCAACCAAGCAAAAGAACTCCCCCAGTGTCAACCCTGTAACCACCTCTCAACAGTTTAAAACTCTCAATCATATCACCTCATCTTCTTCTTCTATCTACCAAACTCTTCTATCTTCCCGCAGCCAGACTTTCATTGAAAAGCCAGGTTAAAGGCACTTTCAGTTCCCTAGCACATTCTCTCAAAACTCGAGGAGAAATACCATCCAGTTCTTCCAAAGCTTTACTGACATCCAGAGTACTCAGTATCTGAAACACACTCTCCTCCTGCACCTCTAAACCTCAAACCAGCCCTATCCCTCTAGCATTAAAACTGACTCCTCTAGGATGAAATACTCCTATAAAATGTTCATTGAACAATTCCACTATGTCCTCTGCATCAGTCACTCTATTCCCATTTTTATCCCGCAATATCATTCTTTCAGATGATATTGTGATGACCTATAGTCATTTCTCCTCCTACTGGCCACATAGCTAAAAAATTCCCTAAGATTTTCTTTGAATCTTAGGGCCAATCTCCTCTCATATTCCACTTTCACTTTCCTTACCACACTAGTCGCTCTTCTGGCCCGTGTCTTATATTCTTCATGCATCTTCTCTTCACCTGTCTCCTTATATCTCTTCCATAGCCTATTTTTCGCATGCAATTCCTGTTTAATATTGTTTGTCATCCACTTTACTCTAAATTGTGTCCTCTTCTTCACTCGTGGTATACAACTTACCATTGCTGCTAACAAATATTCTTTCACAATTTCCCATGCACTAATGTTATCCCGGCCTTTCAATTCCTCCTTCCATGAAACTTCCCGAAGTTGATGTCTAAGTCTATTATAATCACCTGCTTTATGATTCCACATAAGTTCCCGTCTCTTTGATACTCCTGCATTTCTATTCATTTTCCAAGTCAAAACCATATGGTCACTCTCTCCAACTGGTGGAAGAGATGTCATCTCAGTTATTATCAACTCTTCTGATGCTATCTTGAACCTCTTGTTCCCTCTGTTACATCTTGCCTAAGGCATTTGTCCCTCAAGAATTCTAGAAATTCCATTCCCCTATTGCTACATGCATCTTCCTCTCTCCAATTTATACTACTGTAGTTAAAATCTCCAATAACAATCATTCTTCTTGCACTTGCCAAACTTAACTGTCTAAACATTTCTTGGTCCCCATCCTCTGTGTTCCTGGGTCTGTAGCAACACCCAACTAAATATCCTGTCTTACCTACCTCTACCTCACACCATATGCTCTCAAAATCATTTGTCTCACTTCCTTCCAAAGTCTGCACTCTTAGAAGACATAGGTCATCACTTATCATAAGCAGTACCCCATCACCACGCTTTCCCCTCCTATCCTGACGAAAAATGCTGTACCCAGCGACTTCTATTCCTGTTATTATATCCCCTTCTGTCAACCACATCTCAGCGACCCCAGTAACTTTTGGCCAGGATGATGCTATTTATTTATTTAATTAATTTATTTATAAATTTATTTATAAATTAATAAATTTATTAATTTATTTAAATATGCGAATTTTTTTTTGATATGTCATTAATCATTTCCAAAAAATTACTACAATTTTTGGCAATTTACTTTTCGATGCTTAATATAGCAAGTGTATTTAAGTTCGCACATACTTGACCGAAGATAATTCTTTATGAATTTTAATTTGCTATAAGAACGCTTTGCACTTGCAATAGTAACTGGTAACATAAAGAAAATTTTCAATACAGTTTGCACATTTGGAAATAGTTCATTATAACTGTTATTTAATATGTATTGCAATATGTCTTGCGCATTATTTAATTTTTTTGGTCCAAGATCAATTCTCATAACAAATCAATTTCCTGGATTAAGTCTTCATTTACATCTTTACTATAATATTTTACAAAATCCCTTGAGCGGTTTTCTAGTTCATTTTTTCCTCATGTTTGTATATCACTGATTAATTTAAAATAAGAAATAACATTGGGTATATTTTTAAATCTCTCATCTATTTGTACAATAACAGTATCAATCACAACATTGAAAAAGTGACATCTAAATTCCTCTAGGTTTAGTAAAACTTCATCTTCTGCTAGTTTGGAAAAATAATCTTTTTCTTTTTCGAATTCTTTTTTCAGGGAAGTCTTCGGAAATATTCAAGTTTCATGCTATCATTTTTGCGTTGTCTAAAAATGTTTTAAATTTTGATCTTAAATTTTGGATTTCGTTTTTAATTTTATTCACTAAATTAAAAGCAGAGTCAAGAACAATTGTTTTTGCTTGGAATAGTTTGTTGATACTATTACTTTTTGACAATATTGTAAACCACACCGATAAGCTTAAAATAAATAGCATTTCTTGTAATGAATCTAGTACACTTTTAGCTTTGGATACTGCTGTGTTATCGTTAATTGCACCAATAAATTCTAAGGCATTATAAGTTTGTTCAAACTGTACATACACTGCTTTGACCGTGTCTATTTTGGCTTCCCATCGAGTATCACATAATGGTTTAAGCGTAATATTTAAATACTATTGTATTTAAATATATAATTTCCCACTTTTTTGTAGATGCAGAAAATACGCACTATAAAAGTTGCAATATTCCGAAAAATTTTTTACAATATATACTACTGGAAGCAGCATCACAAATTATCAAATTAAAACCTAACAGAAACCTGGATTACTAAACTCTGTTCCTGCAAACATTCAAACACGTATGTGGTTACATCACAACAGAGCGCCACCCCATTTGAGCGTGGATGTGCAAAACGCCTTGTATGCAACATTTCCAGGACGATGGATTGGTCGGGGTGGTCCCATCACTTGGCTGCCATGATCGCCTGATCTTTCATGTCTGGACTTTTTCCTATGGGCGATATGAAAAGCCTGATCTACGATAGCCTCATCGATTCAAATGAGGACCTTATTGCGGATTTCTATTGCCAGTGCCGCTGTACAAGAAACGCATGGTGTTTTCGCCAATGTACCCCAATCACTGTGTCGAAGGTGTGAAGCCTGCATTAATGTTTGCAGTCGCTCTTTTGAGCAGTTTCTGTAATTTGTTCAATAAAATTCTTTAATTTATGTTCTGTAATTTCTGCATTTGTTTCAAATCTCCTCTGTCATTCTTGTGTTTCTTCATTTCCTGACACATTAGTTCCTAACCCTTAGCGCTTCACCGCTTGAGTTCGGACCCATGCATTGTAGGATGAAAAGTGTTTGTTTAGGTGTGTTCTATCACCCCTTAAAGTTTGGCCCAAGAGTTCTGAATCACCCTGTATAAATCGTGTTGATTGATCTTTTCCTCTTCTTTTGGAAAATAATACACAACAAAAGCAAAATACCGAGTCTTGAGCTTTTGAGTAAACTAACCAACTGCGAAGCTGAGCTTCACCATTTGGCATTTTTTTTAAATAGTACAATGTAGAAAATGATCTACCTTCAACATTCTTAACGAATTCGTCTTGATGATGATGTTTAGGTCCGGTTTTAACACAAAATAATCTAAATTTATTAGTTATAATATTTGGCCACAAACCTGGATCATTTATATTCACTTGATCACCATCATTATTATTGTTTTCATCATTATTTGCTGTATCCAAAACGTATGTATAATCAGTAGCATCTTTTTTGACGAATCCCACAGTTTCTATATTTTCGTTGAAATCTTGTGTAGCTTGTTTGGAGTTTTCTTCTTCAGTTGAAGTTTGAATCGAAACTGCTGAAGGCGTAGCAATTTCGTTGTCAGATTTATTTTGTAGCCATGAAAACAAATCTACTTGTGACTTTTTGAGATTTTGCTTTTCTTCTTTTTTCTTTTCTGCTGATTTCCTTTTTTGACACCCAGAGGGATACTTTCTTGGCATGGACATTATGGGTTAGGCTTTGCCTGTCGAATAAGTAAATATTAAATATTTTTATCCCATGAATTAACAAAAAGTTAAATATGTACATACTTTTTACAATAGTACAAAATTTTAGAAACACTCAAGGAATGTGTTTATTTTTTTTGTTTGTTTACTTCAGTACATCAGTTTCACCCTTATTTATCACTATTAACTGAGTTGAAATTAACGTACTTGAGATATAATCACGTGCAGACAACACTTCATAATCCTGAATATTGATAATACATTTCACATAGCTTTAAAAATAACTTACCGTATTTACTGGAATATAACTGGTCCTCGCGTATAACTTGCACCCCTGATTTTACTGTGCGAAAAAAAGAAATTGAAAAGTTTCGCGTAACCTCGCACAGAAAAAAAAAGTTTAATCACGTTCACCTCATGGCAATAGTGACTCACTTCCTGTGGCAAACCATGTGCCCTCCGTACTAGCCAATATGTCTGCAGGCACAAGTAAAAGCAGGTCGTTTTGTTGTATCACTGAATAAGGTATAAAACATTTGCAGCCTGTGTAATATATTTCTCAACAAATAGTGCAATTAGAGACAGCTGGGATAAAAATGGGACTAACTAATGAATCGCATGTCCCTTCCCCCAAAAATTATGCTATTTAGCTGCAAGCAAAACCATATGCTGCACTCGCAAACACTAAAAACTAGATGTGTGGGAGTCTGTCTGCCCAGCTCAAATGCAGAGCAAAAATAAAAATTAACATAAAGTGTTAAAATTTGTAAACGTGTTAAAGCTAGAAATATATAGTGAATATTGTTATGGCACTTTCGGATATTGAATTTGGTTGAAGAGAATTAGCATTTCAATGCAAAAATTGTCTGCTGACTTTTATCTTTGACTCGCGTGATCTTTTGTTAATACCGCACCAATCATATATGCACATATCTTTACTGGCCTAGTACCATAGCTGTCTGTTCATTAGTCATTCGTGAAGGATTGTTCATTAAGTATCTCAAGTCTTGTAAATTACTGCTAATTTTTGCTTGAAATAATGGGAAAGCAGATGGTGCTATTTGGGCAGGATGCACACAAGGAAACTGCTCTCTAGACAGGAAATAGCAATTGCAATATATGCGGGGATTTTACGAAAAAAAACTGAAAACTTTAGTTTCCGAAAATCAATGTAAAGGGAGTTTGCTTTTATATCTAATAAGTTAAACATATTAATTGGCAATAAATACTTCCAGTCCATATTTTAATGACTTACGATTTAATAAAATCCAAATCCACTTTAGAAAATGGATACGTTCTTTACGAAACATGGAAAGATATATCAAATGATGGTAAAGGAGTCACGTCACGTCTGGATGCCTGACGAATAATGTAACAACTGAACTGGACAAAACTTGTACATCAGTATATAGCAGAGATATATCGATGGCTTGGAAATAGGATGTTTGTTTCTAATTTTCTTATTACTTATGATTTTGAAACAGTTGGTAGAGTTTAATTAATTATTGCATTTTTATTTGGTATAGCTTATTTAATAAAATTGTATTATATTAAGTTAAAATATGTGTAAGCAAAGATGTTTGAAATGTATTTTTTTATTTAATTATTTTTTTAAGATGCGCCCTGGGTTGCGTGCTGGAAAAAAGTCATTGGCGTGCCACGTTTGGCAGGCATGTTAAGGGTTGTCCACCCCTGCTCTAGACTAACCATATATAAAGAATAGAATAAATATTTTTTCAACGGTTTCGATAATGAGCCAAATGATATAAATGTGTAACAGAATAAAAAAAAAACTAATGATGAATTGGGCATTTTAGGGTAAAAACGAAAATCATGTTTGTTAATTTTTATATACTGCATAAACGCCTCAAAAGGGTTAAGCAAAAACCCTAATATAATAGAGAAACACAGAGATATTATTTTGGGGCCCGGAGGCCCCAAAATCCCGTTGATGAAATCCCATTAGTTATAAGCAAAATTAGAAGAAAAAAATAAAATAAAGTAAAAAATACGTTTCTGCAAATGTATACCGACTGTGCCCACTCAATCATGAGGCCCGGGTGCATTGTACCCATTGCACCCCCGAGATAGCCGGCCCTGCCCCCTTACCAACTTATATGTCTTGATCATGTCTCTCCTCTTCCTTCTATTAACTAGGTTCAGTAATTTGCATTCTCTTAATCTGTCCTGATATTCCACATTCCCATAATCCTCTGTGTTGTCCTCACATTCCAGAGACCAGAAACCAACTAAGTCATACCCTATTTAGCATTTGATCATCATTTTGAAAACTAAGCAACCAAATCTGTGCACAGTGATCCATATGCAGCCTGATTAACACTTGTACAATGGAATCAAATCATGCTTACTTCTATATGTCAGTGTTCTCTGCATCATTCCCATAATCCTCTATGTTGTCCTCACAAATTTAGCAAAATGTTGACAAAATTTCAAGTCCCTATCCACCATCACCTCCAAATCTTCCATCTTCTCTATCTCCTCTAAAATATCCCTACCAATCCTATACTCTGCATCCCATCATTGCTTTCCAAATTTTAAAACCTTGCTTGCTCTTAGTACTCTACATGTAACTGATTATCTACACTCATCTTATGCCACCTCCATAATGTCCTTTTACTTCCAGATTTCATGTTTCACTTCTTCAGTCATCCATTTTACATCTATCTTATTCATCTTCTGACTTTTAGAATACACTCATTCATTGCCAGATACCTCTTGAGTAGAGACCAAACAGCATTGATTTCCATGCAGTTTCTCATTCCATGATATCATTGTAAGCCGTCTCCTGAATTTGTCATAAATAACCTACCTTATAGTTTCACATATAACCCTTTCTCACAAAAGTCTAGATATGGCTGGCCACCACCCAATGATAACTTCATAGTCACTTTCCCCGACTGGTGGAAGATGTGACAGTATCTTCTGATTAGATAATCAAATCCAAGACCCTCAATCCAGGGGGCTTCTGTTATTTACTGCTAAAGATATTTATCCCTAAAACTTCAAGAAATTGATTTTCTTTGGTTCCTGATGCTGTCTCTTCATTCCAGTCTACTGTATATTATCATAATTGAAATCACCCATAATGATCACCCTTTTCTTATTAAACAGACCAATTGTCTAAACATTTCCTTCTCACTCCCTTCCACATTACCAGATCTATAGCAGCAACCTACTAAACATTCCATCCTGTCCACATCCACTGCACACAATACTGCCTCAAAATCACTATCAGTATTTGCTCCTTACACTTTCACTCTAGATGAGCACAACTCCTCTGCCAGTATCAATAACACTCCTCCTCCCTTTTTACCTTGTCTGTCTTCACAAATGGCTATATATATCCCTCCATCTCTATTCCTGTCAGAATGTCATCCTTGTTGAACTGTCTCTCTTCTACCAACAGTTTTTGGGTGAGTGGACTCTATCACTGCTACAGTTCCATTCCCTTTATTTCGAATATTTCTGGCATTTGTAAATATACAACTGATTGATTTCTGTTTCTGTAACAAGTCTGATGGACCTCACTTCTCGGATATGACACCTGTACACTCTCCCCTGTCCAGTACTGATATTACACCCCTCTCCAGATCTAAATGTCACCCACACATCTTTGACTATCTTAATCCTTTCTTGCACATTCACACATCTATTCCTGAAACCATCATCTACACATTTCACCTGGTATTTCCCTGTCCATCCTGACTTCCTTTGTTCTCCTCTCCACTTTGTGTTCCTTTTCTCTATCATTCTCTTCACTTGTGCCACTCACCTCTGCATTCACAAACTTACCAACCTTACTCTCCTCTTCCACAACACCTCTTACATTCACTTGAGTCAGTCTCTCTTGCAGCAACAGTTTCTCCAACTGACTCACACCAAATCCATACAGCTCTATTCTGCCCCTCAAACTCATGTCACACATTCATAAAATGAACTCATTTCTCCTCACACAACTCTGGTAGCATACTGTTCATAACCTTTGCCTGCCTTCTTAACTCATCATTATCATACTGGGGCAACACACTGACTACCTGACTACCTTACCTGCCACACTGTTATCTTTCGCTTTCCTTAATTGCCTCGTGACATCCCTCCTCACATTCTTCTTGTTACCAGTCAGATCATTTGTGCCAACTACCACTACCAACTCATGTAGGAGGTTTAATGGAATATTATCAGCACTGAGAAAGAATTAAAACTAATTTTAATGCTTCCAATATTTCGTCTCAGTCACAGAGACATCATCAGGGATTACAAAAAACTTTTGTAACAACACACACAAATACAATACAATAGTGAGTGAAACTAATGTCCTATCTAGGTGGTGCGCCCTCTATGGGCATTTGTAGGGGGGGGGACTAGGATGTAAAGAGGGATCTCTGATAATTAATGTTTCCCAAATTTTGGGAAGTTTTATGCAACCGTATTTTATGCAACCTAGAGGATTGCATAAAATACGGTTGCATTGTATTGCATCCTATTTTTGTGTGTTTTTACAAAACGATTTTTGTAATCCCTGAAGGTGTGTGTCTCTGTGACCAAGACAAAATATTGGAAGCATTAAAATTAGTTTTAATCCTTTCTCAGTGCTGATAATATTCCATTAAACCTCCAACATGAATTCATCACAGCACTTAAGCCTCAACACACCACTACCAACTCTTTTGCTTGCATACTCTTCTTATCCAATGCTTCAACCACTCTTCTCATTCTCCCTCGTGGAAAACAGACATTATGCACCTTTTCACTCACCACACCTCTTATCATCAAATCTCCATACATTGCCACTTTCAAAGGCACATGCCAAATGATTGTGTGTGCCTTTGAAAGAAATTGAATGAGATTAGTTGTTTGGTGGATACGAATGGAAGAGTGCAAAAGAATAAAATGAAAGATAGTAGAGGAAAAATGAAGGGGGGGGGGGCAAATGATTCAAGAGTAGTGCTCTATGGAGATTCTAATTACTAATTCCATGTTCTTTCATAAAGATGTGCACAAATTCACAGGGAGAGAAGATGCAAGAAATAAGAATGTCTCATTGATTGGCTTATTTAATAGTGATACCTTCATGCTGACTCAGCATATAAGAAAATACAAGGAATTTGAAATAGAAAGTGATTACCACATAGTTTTGAGCAGGATTAAATGGAATATCATATTCAAAAGAAAAGCATGTAAGAAAGTTTTAAAAAGAATCAATGTCAAGCAGCTAGCTTTCAGAGGAGAACTGTAGACTTAAATATACAAATATTCTTTTATGAAAAGAACAAAAAGAGTTTGAAAAGAATAACCAAATTTTGGAGACTCATTCACATAAGAAGCAGACATTGATTGATTCTGTCAGGTTATCTGCAATGATAGGAAAATCAAAATTCAATAATGGACCTAGAAAAGCTTAACTAAAGTCCCTGTATTCTTGTGTAGAGGCTTAAGATCTTGAGATTAAAATAAAATCCCTGTAGTAAGTCATCATGTGTTCTGTAAATATACAGAGAAAAATTAAGAATACAAAATGGTGTGTAAAAAAAAAAAAAGTAGCTAAATGAAAAGTCATAGGAAGACTTCAGTAACAATACAGATGATATCAGTGATATCAGGAAGGTGACAAAATGTTGTCTATAAAAAAAAAAAAAAAATTGGAAATGGAGGAAAGAGTGCTGTAAAGGAAATCAGAGATTAAAGTGGCATGAAAACAGAAGATAAAGATATTCCTGATGTCTGATGGTAGAAAATAATTAAGAGAAATGCAGTCAGGAATACATACCACTACTTGAGATTAAAAAAAAAAAAAAAAAAACCCAAAACCTGAAATATGGAAAGGCAGCTGGAGTAGAATGATATTCAATCAGATTGCTAAATATGGAGTTATAAAAGTTTTACATACATAATTCAGATTGTCTGGTCACAGAGTTGAATTCCAGATAATTGCAGGGGAAACACTTATAACAATGGAAATAAAACTGAATGTGAGAATTACAGAAGAATTTCTGTAATTTCCTGGTATCAAAATTATAAATGTTAATCTCACTTGTTGAGTTTATGCAGATTTTGTTATACTCTAAAATAAATTCACTACCATCATGCAGGATCCCTTAATTGAAGAACTGCTGTCAACAAATTCAGCATGAAGATCATCAATAAAAAGACAAAAACTGTGAAACTAGGTAGCAACATTAAAAACATCTGCTGCTGCTTCTGAATGGGAAACCTTTAGAGCAAGTAAAACATTTCAGCCATTCAGGCACAATTTTTAGTAAAGATGGCAATTTATATTTCAAAATATAATAGGGATTATAATAGGGAGTCAAATGAATAAATATTTATGGGATAAGAGAGAAATTAATCAAAACACTAAATTAGCTGTATATAAGACAGTATTCAAACCAATTTTAACTTGTGTATCTGAGAGCTGAGTTAGAAATACAACAATTCATTAAATCTGGAGACCACAGATTTAATGACAGATATGAGAGTTCAATAATGTATGAAGAGAGCAAATCTCAGGTGGTATGGTCACTTAAACAGAATGGAAATGAAACATTAGCAAAACAGGTATTTGATGTCAGGATGGTAGGATAAGACCAAGATCTAGATAGACTGATGCAGTTATAAATCTAAGAACAAAATATGTGATCTTAAAAATGCTGGTGTTCTGACAGATAACAGACTATTTAGGAGCAAAATTATCAATAAGAAGTTAGTAATGATGTACTCTTTCATGTAGAACTATCTTTGTATCAAATCCCTGATATGTAACCTCAAGGGGAATAAATATCAGTAATTTGATAATGTAGTTTTATTTTTTTTTTTAAATCACATAATGCCTGTATGTAGAATGAATTTGCTGAGTTCTACTAGTACTGGCCTCATTTCCTTTGTGCTCTCAAATCATTGATCACTTGTAGATAATGGCAGACAAGAATATGAAAGTTAGGGTGCCTTATTTTGAGAAGTCTGAAGATGATGATAATACCGAACGTCACTGTAACTGCACATAAGGACACATACAGAGTATGTTAATGAGTTATTGCATATCACGATAGAGCTGACAAGACTATATTAACAAAGTTTGCATAAGAGAGAAATTGTCAGTTGTTGAAAGTTTTTCCACTTGGTTATACTATAAATTAAAAACACCAAGAAATTATATACTTGGTTCAATCCTTTATCCAAGTGTAAGCAAACAAAGTTTGTGCCTGAAGTAATTTCAGGACTGGGGCAACTCACGGTAAAGCTGATATGACTTCATATCACTTGCCTTAGTATCCCAAAATGCAAAGCACATCTCCTTGCGGACATGTCTAATGCTATACATTATGGGAAGGGTCACTACAGACTGGTTTCGACCTTTATTGAGGTCTCATCAGTGGGAGCCAGACCCAGTCCTGAAAATACTAAAGGTGCAAACTTTGTTTGCTTACACGTGGATAAAAGATTAAACCAAGCGTTTCTATAATAATTTCTTGGTATCTTTAATTTATAGTATAAACAAGTGGAAAAACTTTCAGCAACTATCTATCTCTAATCCAGAGATAGTTATAATAATAAGGTGTGACAACACCTTTTGGCAACTCGTATATGAAAATATGACTTCTGCATTACTTCAACATTGGTATCACCTCTGGGTCTGGCTCCCACTGATGAGACCTCAATAAAGGTCGAAACCAGTCATGAGTAGTGACCCTTCCCATAATGCATAGCATATATAATGCTATGCATTATGGGAAGGGTCACTTCACATTATGCATTATTAACAGCTGCAAGGAGATGTGCTTTGCATTATGGGATACTAAGGCAAGTGATGTGAAGTCATACCACCTTTACCACGAGTTGCCCCAGTCCTGAAAACACTTCGGGCAAAAACTTTGTTTGCTTACACTTGGATAAAGGATTAAACCAAGTATATAATTTCTTGTTATCTTTAATTTTTACAGAAACTGTCATTCATTAAACTAACGTGGATATAAATAGATAACCTTGCCTTTTATAATTTTTGTCAAAAATATTTTGTCTACTTTTAAATACTCTTTCTGGTTTAAATGTTTTTCTCTTTTTATTTAATGTACAATTCTTACATGTTTTCATGTTGCACATTTAAATGAATGTAATTATTCTTATAAATGCTTTATGATAGATCTATTCTTATGTGTTTTATATTTTATTATTATTTTCTTCTGCTTTTCAATAGCCTTGCAAAAGTTACGGTGCTCAAGTTTAGTCGAAGAGGATATGGAAGAAATGAAATTAGAAGACAGGGCACAGCATCAAGAAGCTGCAGTATGTTTATTTCCTTTTGAAAAAAAAAAAATGCAATGACAGATGTATGCTAGAATTATAAAGTTTTGTGGAAACCGGTGAGATTTTATTATTGTTATTAACAGATCTGTATAGAATCAGTACACTCATTACAGAAGATCTCACCGAACCAGTAATATATCTATCATATTTGATTACTAATATAATTCATAGACATGATGAACATACCATACACATAAATTACACAAAGAAAAATAAAGATTTAATATAAAACACTTATATTTTGTGATGAGTATCTCATCACATCAATGATGAGTATCTCATCACATAATCAGAGTAATCACAAAAAAGAACAGTTGGTTATATGAAGTGAGAATGGAATGACAACAGACATTGCATAGTGCTTTCTTTTTACTACTCTTTAGCCATTTACAAGATGATGCTAGTAGGAACACATGGGAAACTGTAAACAGTCTTTAACCTCCCTACTGACCGAAGTGGATGAAATAGTGAGACCAAATTGCGCTTCTTATCCATGTTATTCAACGGGTATTACAGAATCATATCCAGATTTACCTGGACATCTATAGACGTCATGGGCAGTTGGGTTAACCCTGCTATGAACAAACTTGGCATGGATAATCGAGTGCAAGGCTCATTACAGCAATGAAAAGTATGAAAAGAAACTGGCTCTGCATGCTAAAAACAACCCACAAGAATTCTATCAATATTCTGCAAGTAAAAGAAAGAATAACTCTTCTAAATGCAAATGGCTTGGGGGTTACTGATGCAGAAGAGATTGTTCAACTAATGAGTGCCCATTTTGTTAAAAGCTATCAACCTGGTGTACATGATATTGAGCTCACTGCTACCTCTTCACTGGAATCAAAAAATTCGGGTGTGTGAGGATGAGGTATTAGAGCTTTTGCACAAACTGAATAAGAATTCAGCAATAGAGACTGATGGGATATCAACACATGTGCTAAAAGAGTATTTGGCTGAACTGACTATTCCATTGCCAAGCTGTTTAATACAAGTCTCAGAACAGGGAAGATTCTGCAGGAATGGAAAGAATGTATGCAATTCCATTGCATAATTAGTATCTTAGGAGTCATGGTAAAGATTTTGGAAAAATTGGTTAGGGCTCGCATTCATAAATGGATTTACTAAGGGAAGGTCATGTTTTAGCTACTTGCTCATATTCTATTACAATGTTACCATTGAACTACACAAGGGGAATCGATACGCCATGATACTTTTGGATTTTGCTAAGGCTTTTGACAGAATACAGCATGGTAGATTGTTGCATAAATTGGAGAATATCAGTCTGGATTATAGAATATTAGCGTAGATAAGAGGATGGCTCACTGAATACTCTTACTGCATATTTCCATGTGAGGGTGAAGGACGGTGGGCTTGGAGTTCCATCACTTAGATGGCTGATCCCACGACTGCGGCTGACAAGAATCGCACAGTTAGAACTATCTTCTTCCCCCATCTACAGAGACTTTCTATAGCCCATTACTACAAGAATACTTTAGGTGCTAAAGGCTGGTCCCATTATCAAGGTACTTTAATCGAGTCAGCAACCGCAGAACACAAGAGATGGGCATCTCTGTTGCGCTGTTCTGTAGATGGTGCTCCTTTAAAAGTCATATCTGGTGCCTCCCCAGCATGATTGGGTAAGGGATGGCACCACCTGATAATGTCAATATACTCCCAGGGTTTGAGTATATTGACATTATCAGGACTAGGATCAATGCCCTGCCTACTCGAGCCCGCACAGCTCAATGGGGTAGTGACGACTCCAACTGTAGGGCTGGCTGCCACTACAGTGAGACATTGTCTCATATAGCACAGTGTTGCTTCCACACCCATGGGGTCTGCATGAGGAGGCATGATGCTGTGGTCTCCATTCTGAACAACCGCTTTAAGAACAAAAGTTGGGAGACTGCGGTGGAACCACAGTATAGGCCCTCCGCAGGTTTGCGTAAGCCAGACTTAGTGATTAGAAGAGATGGTGACATTTGGGTAGTTGATGCCCATGTGGTGGGAACAGGGCATCCGCTAGCCTATAAGCATAATAATAAAGTAAATTATTCTAAAAATAACTAAGATCTAGTTAGTAAGATATGGGAGGAGCATGGGGCAACTCCGAGGTTTACCAGAGCCACCATCTCTTTACATGGCGTATGGAGTGCAGCTAGTTATAAGGACTTAAAACAGTTTGGGCTTACACAAAAGGATATAAAAGTTCTTTCCTTGAGGGCCCTACAGGGCACACTGGTGGCATGGTGTTGCAACCAGAGAATGACTACAATGATAACTAGAACAGGCATATGGTAAAACACTTGTAAAGGCTTAGGCCTATATCAAGTCTCTGTTATTTAATCTATACATTAATGATATTGGTAAGGATTTGACAAGCAACATACGGCTATTTGCTGATGATGTAATGATACATACGTAAGGTAATCAGGAATGCTGCTGATATGCAGTAGTTGCAGAATAATTTGAATAGGCTGGAATTGTGGGCACGGGAAAATGGATGTCAGTAAATGTAAAGTTATGCACTTTGATTAGATATCCACTGTTGTATTATATTGGTGGGATTAAGCTTAAAGAAACTGATTAGGCTAGGGATCTTGAAGTGTTAGTAGATAGGAATTTGAAGTTCAGGGGCTATGTAGCAAAGATTGCAAATACAACTCAAAAGTTAATTGCAATGCTGAAACAATTAATGTTTCAGCATTGCAATCATTCATATGTAAAGATAAGGATGTCATTTTGCCTCTTTACAAGGTGTTGATAAGACCTCGCTTGGACTATTGTGTGCAGGTCTGGTCTCCTTTTTTCTGTTGTTATTCTACTATATTGGATAGAATGCAAAGGAGAATGTTAAAATGATATCCTTATTATGGAATACTGATTATGAAGACAGATTGAGAATTCCAATAAGAGAAGTGGAAATAACCAATTCCATGAGGTTTACAAAGACCAGGCAAGGTGGGTGTGACTTGCCTGGTCTTTGTAAACCTGGTGAGGGTAGCTAAAGTGAGGTATGAACAGCAGTTAGCTGTTCATACCTCAAAAAGCCAAAAAGAATCCTAAGGAGTTCTTTTGCTATGTAGCCAGCAAAAGAAAAAATGATTATGGAAGGATAATGTTGATTGGAGAAAATGGTATAAAGACAGCTGATGCAGAATGTGTGGTGGAGATACTTAATGAGCAGTTCATAAAGATCTTTCAATCTTGTGAATGTGACTTCATGGAGAGATTGAGAGTGATGATGGGGAAGAGAGACTGACTGTAAGTGAGCAAGAGGTGTATGGGGAGTTGAGCAAACTAGATGTTAATAAGGCTGTGGGACTTGATAATATATCACCATGTATTCTGAAGGAATACGCCAGGGAGTTGATACCTGCCTTGACATATATTTTTAATACGAGTCTTGCACTCAGTCAAGTTCCTAAGGAGTGGAAGGAGGGCAAGATTGTGCCAAAAAATGCATCACCAAATAGACAAGATGAGTGTGAAAAGAGTTCTCATGATGGGGAGACTTTAATTATCCAAATATTGATTGGGTAGCTGTAGAATCTCATGAGAAGAATGGAAATGCAGTAAGGTAGTTTCTAACCTCTGGAATGTCGAGTATGAGGAAAGATTGAGAAGATGTATGCAGACTCTGGTGGACAGGTGGTGTGATTGAGAACTACAAGTTAGTAAGGGGTTGTTATAGGATCAGTGCTGGAGAAGTTCTACAGAAAATAGTGGGAGATTGGGGGAGAACCAGAGGTCATCCCTGGAAACTGTATAAAGATGGTGTGAGTAGGGGAGTGAGAAGCAGGTTTTTTCGTGCAGAGTTTTAAATGATTGCAATGCCTTGCCTGAGAGTGTGGTGTCTGCAGGGAGCTTGAGTGTGTTTAAGACACAGTATGATGAGACGTGTGTGATAAGAGAACCTCCCAGATGAGTCTTTGACTCCATGTGAGTTTGGGGTAATAATAATAATAATAATAATAATTTGTAGACTGCAAACACTAACAAACAGGAGAAAGTGAAGTGATATGATTGAAAGGGTCATACAGGATTTCAGGTTTTGGAAATTTTCAATTTATGGAGGAGGGAGAAAGGACGAGAGGGCATCCTTGGAAGCTGAGAATGAAAGCCAAAAAGAGGGTGTGAGGGCTAGATTTTTCTCTCATAGGGTGGTGTGTGATTAGAATGGATTGCCATTGGATGTTGTGAGTGCAAGCAAAGTGAATGAATTCAAGAGTAAGTATGTGACCTCCCTCAATGAGTCCCTGACTCCCTGGAGGTCTCTCTTAATAATAAAAATATTGTATTATGGAAATTGTATTGTTCAGTCAGATGATTTTTGTATTTAAAAAGAAGCATACTAGGAGATATCAAATTTTTGGCTAAATGTGTAGACCAGTCAAATCCACAATATGCAATAGTAACCAGAGGAGATAAAATTCTGTTTATTCTTGCTATGAGAGGTTTTTTAAATAGTTCCATCCTCTTAATTCAATGTGTTCTTATGGTCACTTGCAGGGATGACTGGAGAATAATCCCAAACACAGAAGGCCAACTCAAGGTGGTTGATCAGATAAGGCTAACCACCTGGATATCAGTCATCTTTGTGCTTTAGTTCCAATTGGTCTTCTGGTTGTTTATCTATATGAGATTGGTGAAAAAGGAAAACTGATAGCCTTTAGCTATATGATGATATAAAAAAGCAGAGGCCTTTTCTCTCTCTCTGTCATACTATCTATCTTTTCTTTCTCGTAATACTATTAGGCTCTCTCACACCATTATACTAACTACTCAAGGCCTTTGATGAGCATTCTTTTACTTTTTCACCTCAATAAAGATCAAAACAGGTCTCGGTAGTAACCCTTCCCATAATGCATAGCATTATACATGTCCATAAGGATATGTGCACTGCATTTTGTGATACTAAGGCAACTAACATGAAGTCATTAGCCTGTATATATAAGTAGCACAGTCGTGAACTGACTTCACATGTAAAAATTGCTTGCTTACACTTGGATGAAGGATTAAACCAAGAATATAATTTCTTGGCATCTTTAATTTATATCTTACCATCTTTCCATTCCCTTTGAACCTTACCAGAACTGAAACTTAGATTAAAAAACTTTGTCAGAGGCACTGCCATTTCACTTGCACACAAGTTGACATACCATCCAGGCCCACTGTCATATTCGAATTTATATTTTTCAATATCCTGAGTACCTCTAGTTCGTCTATCTCAATTCTCACATTAGTCTCTGTCACCTCAGTAATAATATACCCTTGCAAAGTGATCCCTTAGTAACTGAACTGATTCTTCTGCTTCTGTAACTTTCCTACCATCAGCACTGAATAAAGTTATCTTTCCTACCATCAGCACTGAATAAAGTTATCTTTCCATAATCATTCTTTCTCTTACTTTCTATGTAGCAAAAAACTCTTTTGGATTTATTTTGGACTGCTTAGTAATTTTCTCTCCAACTCTGATTTAGCTTGTACTTTATACTGCTCATGGGCATGCTGTGATCACCTTGTTGTTTATATTCTTTCCACAGTCCTTTCTTTTGTTTGCAGCTCCTGCTTTATATTGTTAGTCATCCACTTAATCCCTACTCAGTTTATCCTCTTGCTGGGTATACACTCTGATACTGCCTCACTCAAACAATCCGTGACCACTTCCCATGCATTAATGACATTCATTCCATGTAGTTGCTTATGCCATGGCACTGCTCCATGTTGACTCCTAAGTTTGTCATAATCGCAGCTCTGTAATTCTGCATAAACCCTTTCTTGACTGAAATTTCCACATGTTGAGCAACCTTCCATGGCAAGACTGCATGGTCATTTTCTCTGATCAGAGGTAGAGTTGCTACTGCAGTTATAGATTGATTTTCTGATGCTATTATCAGATACAACATTTCAAACCCCTGGTCCCTTCCATCACATTCAGTGTCAGGTAATTATCTCTTAGTAACTGTATAAATTCCATTTCCATTTTGCCATGTATCTGTTCCTCCTTCCAATCTACATCACCATAGTTGAAGTCTCCAATTATAATTGCTCAGCTTGCACTCATTATGATGCATATTGTTCACATCTTGTTCACAGCAACCAGTAATATAATTGGTTGCTGTGAGCAAGATGTCCAGACAGCCTCAAATGAACTGGATATAAATTATATCTAGGCATCTGAGGCTGTCTGGATATAAATCCAGACAACCTCAAATGAACCATTTCCATCAGATCTACAATCTTCTTAACTTCTATTTTTGTTTGTTGAATACTTCAGCTGTCATTAATGATACCTCTCATCCTGCTCTATTTCTTCTATCTTCTCTGAAAATACAATATCCATTATATTCTATCCCTGTAACTACATTATTCTCTGACAACCAGGTCTCTCTGATGCCAATAATTTTTGGCCAAGTTCAGCTGACCAATGCTAAAACCTCCTCTCCTTTATTTCTGATACTTCCATCATTTGTGTACATGCACTTCAACATCCCCTTGGGCCCACAGTTACCCTTACATGATGTCATTACCTGGGAAACTGCACCCAGCTCTTCACAATCATTCCTGCACTCATAACTATCTATCCCAGAGGTGGCTGGACACATGCTTGATTGCTTCCCCCTAATATCTCTAGTTTCCCTGATTTTGTACTTCAATCTCTCACTGAGCAACACTTTCTCCAAGCACCTAACTCCAAAACCATTTAAGTGCAGTCCATCAGGCATACAAAAATCCTTATGTCCATCAAATTCACTCCACACATCTATAAACTGCACACCATTCCTCCTGCACAATCTTATCATTGACCCATTGGCAATCATGGCCCTTCTTCTAAATTCTGTCCTATCATACCAAGGCAGCATATTCACAATCTTTACTCTTACTTTCTTACTCTTCATTTTTGCTTCTTTTAACAACTCTTTCATATCTTCTCTCACTGCATATTTCTCACCTTTCAAATCATTTGTGCCTCCAAAACAATTAACTCATTTGCTTGTTTCTTCTGCAAACTTAATGCCTCACTAACATCCTTTATCTTCAGACCTAGAAAACATACTTTTGTCACTTTCTCATTAGGTGTAGCTATGCCTCTATATATATATATATATATATATATATATATATATATATCTTATTATCAAATCCCCATACAATAATATCTCTTTTCTCACACTTTTATGCTTTTTGCATTCACTCTTTCTTTTATTCTCCGTTTTTTGTATCACATGCCAATCATTTCTCCAGTCATTGAGCTCATGTTTTGTCCTATGAAGAAGTCAACATATGTGTGCAATTTCTTACCATGCTGGCATCTCATCATCCACATTATTACTTTCAACAACCTCCTTCAAACTCTCATTCATATTTTGTGCAATATCATTCACTTCTTTCACTGCATTCTCCACACTTTACAATCCTGCCTTATATCCATGGTATCAATCACTTCATTCTTTTGCTCCTGACGTGCCTCACATTTCTTATACTCGTTTACAAAACATTTCCAAAAAATATTGACTCCATTCTCGTTCTCATACCAGAAGCCATTCACTCTTGGCAATGAATACATTAAACACGTGCTACATCACACTGAATCCTGCATGATGATGATATGAATCAACATCGATGTCTTGGTCACCATTTTTCGGTACCATAACGAACATTTTTGAAAGAATATCACATAGTAGTTGACTAAACAACACCACTTAACAACACATTCAAAAATAAACAAAACAACACCAACTATATATAACAATATTGCTAATATCTACTAAAAATAACGAGTTATCTGAGCAACACATGGTACAGCAGTTGCTACTAAGGATGCTAGTGTCCCCCCCTGTCCCTTTACCATTTCTCCATAATTAATAGGGAAATTGTGAAGGAGGTGAAAGTGATGGTGGACAGAGATTAGAAGTTTAGGGGATTACATTTCTAAAATTGTAAGAGCATCATGATGGATTGTGGCAGTAATGAGTAGGACATTGTTCACATGCAGAAGCAATAAGGTTATGATTCCACTCTATAATAAGGTTTGGCTAGGTCACTGCAGATTTGGGCAAGGAAATGCAGATATACTGTATTTCATTTGGAGAAGGTTCACTAAATCAATTTTAGGTCTATGGAATGTTGGATGAGAAGAGATTGAGTGAATGTAGCTTGCAAAACTTTGTGAATAGAAGAAGGAGAGGGGGGATATGATTGAGATATATATTGGTGAGAGGTTGTTACCAGATTAATGTGGAGGAGATTTTTCCTAGAGTAGAGGGAGACAAGGGTAGAAAAAGGCCATTCCTGGAGGGTGTGAGAAGCAAGTTCTTTGCATGGAGAGTGACTGGTGAGTGGAATGCATCTCCTGAAAGTGTGGTAAGTGCAGAAACTGTGAATGGATTCAATAATTTTTTTGCACGAGAGACTGGGAACCTCCCGGATTGAGTCCCTTGTCTCTATGGAAATCACATGTTAATAATAATAATAATATAATTCCTTGAAATTGGAATGACATATAAATGCTGACAGTTATTTCTCCAAAAATTGTCAAAAACAGACAGTGGTTTGAATATAGAATTTCTATTTAAATTTCTGTAATTCATCTTTTTATATTATCTTTAAGTATGCATATTAGGGCCTTTTAAGTCATATTAATGTTTTTAATGTTCAAAATGCATAACATAATTTATTGGTTTTTTTATTTTTATTATTTATTTTATTTATTTATTTTTTTTTTTTGCTAGATTACTATGTGGCAGTTAGTGCACAATAAGTCTACACAGCTTCCTTTGGTGATAGGAATTGTTATGCAGCTGTCCCAGCAGCTATCTGGTATTAATGCTGTATGTAAACATCTTTTTCATCTTTGTATTAACTATTTTTATTAGTAATTAGTGATGTTTTTATGCATATAGAAACAATGACATGAGAATGTTCATGTTAATGTTGAGTATTTGTATCTTTTTTGTGTATATATTGTAACAATGGATGTTTATCTGTTTGACATTATAAAAAAAAAGAATGTATATTATTATTTTTATGATTATTGTAACAAACCTCTATGGATTCAACCCTCATTGTGGGAGGTCTTGCTCAGGGAGCAATATATCTAACATATTGAATTTTAATCTCATTTACACACATTCCTGGTAATGCATTCCACTTATACACCACTCTCCATGTAAAAATCTACATTACACCATTACTACTTCACTACACCACTATAAAACTTCCAGACGTGGTCTCTCTCTCTCTGTCTCCCCCCTACACACACACACACAACTGCTTATTGTCCTGTCATTTTCCCACTTACTGTTAATAAAGTCTATAAAATAACCACTAAGGCACACTGTAAATTTGAAAGTAGTTTCACTTGTCACTTATCAGCACACTATTAAAATGTAGGGAAAATAATCCACATATGCAAATCACTTAACCTACATCATTACTACAGAAATTTAGACTATGCCAGCTGTTTGGATTTATAAGTAAAAATTCACCAACAGATTCTAGTTTAAGCTGACCACTTTCACAGGGTGTAATGTGTGAACTTAATATTAGAGATCAGTATTCAAACTGGAAATTCTTAAATAAGTTATGAAGTACTAGTTTATGGAACTCTAAAACTTATGATTTGAAGGAATTCTTTTGTAAGGATAACTAATAATCATGAGAGTGGGAGTAATGTCATTCAAATAAACATTTATTCAAAAGTAGCCAACGTATTTTGCTGCCTTTTTATCTGGCAGCAATACCAAGAAAACTAGGTGAGACAAAATACAAAACTGTATTGACTCATTGAAAACAATAACAGGTTCAAGTTTTTGAACCAGTAACAATTCAGAGTTACTGAAGACATTGGGAAAGAAAGGAATAAAACTTCTATCCATCATCTTTAATAGAAGTCTGGAGGAGGATAGACTACCTAAAGACTTCGTGAGATCTATTTTTATTCCTATTCCCAAGACTACAGGAACGATGGATTGCAGCAAGCATGGAACTCTCAGCTTGATTAGCCACGTTGCAAAAGTCTTAATTAACATAATATATAGAAGAATGGAACAGATGATAGAGAGGGAATTAAATGAAGCACAGTTTGGTTTCAGGGGAACCAGGGAAGCTATCATAACACTATGGATATTGGGGGAAAGAATGATTGAGTGCAATAAAGATTTATATCTATGCTTTGTGGACAATGAAAAAGCTTTCGATAATGTTAATCACTCTATTTTAATTGATATTTTGCATAAAATAGGAATAGATAAAAATATTATGATAATTTTGTTTCAGAATATACAAAACTGAAGAAGCTAATGTCAGATTTGATGGAGATACTGAATGGATCTCCATAAGAAAGGGTGTGGAATGTCCCCACTCCTTTTTAATGTCTATAGTGAATGGATAATGAGAAAGGCCTTGGAAGATCTGAAGGATGGAATAAAGATAAATGGACATCTGATAAATAATATAAGATATGCAGATGACGTTGTACGTATGAGTGAAACAAAGAAAGGCTTGCAAAGAATTTTCAACAGACTGAACAGGTTTGGAAATGAGAGATATAAAATGAAAATAAACATTCAGAAGACAAAAGTGATGAAGATTTCAAGGAAAGGAAATGATGGGATGGAAATCACTTTGAAAAGACAAAGAATAGAATATGTAAAAAGTTTTGAATACCTTGGGAGTTGGATAACAGAAGACAATATATCATCATCATCAAATTCCTGCCATGTACGCTCAAGGGGTGTACAGGATATGATAGTATTACATGAAAAAAATTACATCATTACTAACTTCCTATCTACAATTTTCCTCCAAATCAGTCTGTTACTTGTCAAGACTCCAACATTATCAGATCTTATATTTCTATCATCTAAGGCACTTTGTACCGTATCAATCCACCTATATCATGGTCTTCCTCTGGGTTGTTTTGCTGCCAACCTGGCAGAGAACACTTGTTTTGCTAATCTTTCTTCACCCATTCTGTTTAAGTGACCATACCACCTGAGATTAGCTCTGCTAATGCATTCCTGGATGTTGACAATTATTATTATTATTATTATTCCTGACACCTCCAAGGAGTCCAAGGACTCATCGCGGGAGGACACCTACAACTGCCTCAACTGATACAACTGTCTCAAACCACTACACCAAACCTTTACTATGAATCATCTCCATCAACGCCATCTACTGCACACCTCCACCACAACTGGTATTCTATGTCTGTAAATTGCGTGGGTTCTGAAGGGCCGATTTGTCTGTATGCGGGATAAAAAACCCTGCTACCTCCGTATGAGATCGGCTAACTCACCTTCAATTGAAAATCGTCCAGATAAAGATTCCTCCTGTCGCAATGAGAATCGAACTTAGGCCTATTCCAATCGAGGGCGCAATGTACCATTGTTCTTCCAATTGCGCTACAGAGGCGCTGTGCAATAAAGATTTATATCTATGCTTTGTGGACTATGAAAAAGCTTTCCATAACGTTAATCACTCTATTTTATTTGATACAATATCAAGTTCTTTCCTAATATCCTTGTTTTTAATACAATATTGCCATTGATGCCATCTGCTCATGCCTATAATCTTTCTCAGGACTCTCATATCTGTGGTCTCTAGTCTTTGGTCAAGTGTTTTACTTCTGACCCAGCTCTCAGATCCATAAGTTAAAACTGCTTTGAACACTGTCTTGTATACAGCTAATTTAGTGTTCCGACTAATTTCTCTCTTATCCCATATGAATTTATTCAATTGACTTCCTACCATACCAGCTTTGCTGATTCTGTTGTCTATTTCTATATTTAATTTACCATCTTCAGTAAAAATCGTTCCTAAGTAGCTCAAATGTTTCACTTGTTCCACAGGTTCTCCATTCACAACACAGTTGACATTTTCAATGATTCTGCCTATTTTCATTGTCTTTGTCTTTTTATTGCTGACCTTCATACCATATCTATTACAACAGCTATTCAATTTAGTCAGAGAATCTTGCAGACTTGTAGCAGATTTATTTAGAAGTATAACATCATCCGCATAAAGCAAAGAGCTGACATTAACATCTCTAATTTTGATATCATGTTTAATACCACTTTCCTTCATAATGATCCATATAGATAATGAATAACAGAGAGGATAATGTAAATCCTTGTCTCACACCAGATTTAACATTAAACCATCTTCCTGTACTTCCTTCAATTCTAACTGCTGACTTATAACTCAAATAAAGACTAAGTATTGCTTGATATAATGCCCCATTGACACCACACAACTGTAGTGTATTGAATAGCTTCTCTCTTGGCACTTTGTCATATACCTTTTCCAAATCGACAAAACTTAAATACAGATCTCTGTTATATTCCCATGCTTTCTCGACTATTTGTCGTAAAGTGAAGATCTGATCCTGACAGCCTCTATTTGGCCTGAATGCAGCTTGTTCTTTACCAAGCTTTTCTTCCACAATTTTTCTCAACCTTTTCTCAAGTATACTTGCATAGATCTTGCCAGGAACACTCAGTAGGGAAATACCTCTGTAATTCTCACATTCAGTTTTATTTCCCTTTTTATATATGGGTACTATTAGAGCTCTACTCCAATCATCGGGAATTTGTCCCTCTGTCCAGGCTTTCTGAACTATGCAGTGCAGCCACTGTAAGACTCTTATACCACCATACTTCAGCATTTCTGGTCGAATATCATCTACTACTGCTGCCTTTCCACATTTCAAGCCTTTGGTGGCTTTTTCTACTTCAAGTATGGATATGTATTCCTGACTGCATGCCTGGTCTGTTTTTTACCACTGTGCTGTCATTACTGCTTGTTTCATATAGCAGTTTTTCGAAGTAATTACTCCATACTTCAAGGATATCTTTTTCTCCCGTTTTCATGTCACCTTTATCATTTCTAACTCCTTTTACAGCACTCTTTATTCCATTCCTAAGCTTCTTCAACAACCTCCAGAATATTTTGCCACCGTCTTGATATTTATTTTCTATATTCTTGCCAAAGTCCTCCCATGACTTTTGTTTACATGGTTTTACACAGTGTTTAGCATTCTTGCATTTTTCTCTGTATTCTTTAAGAGCACAAGCTGACTTATTTGCCAGCAACTTTTAATATGTTTTCTTCTTTTCCTTCACTGCCCCTTTAACTTCCTGTGTCCACCATTGAGTTCTAATTTTTCTATCCTTGCAGACAACCTCACTACCTGGCTGAATCAATCAAGGTTTTCTTCAAGGCTTGCCACTGAATCTCCAAGGTTTGGTTCCTGTTCTCAAACTCTTTCATTTTATCTTGAACAATGTTTCTGTAGTTTAGTCTATAGTTCACATCTCAGAGCTGCTCAACTTTTATTCACTTTAAGACTTTCTTACATGTTATTCTTTTCAATATGAAATTCAGTTTTATCCTGCTCAAGACTAAATAGTGATCACTTCCAATTTCAAATCCTCTGTACACTCTGGTGTCCTGCACCAGGGAGAAAACATCACTATCAACAATAACATAGTCAATGAGACTTTTCTTATTCCTTGCCTCTTCTTTCCATGTGAATTTGTGCACATTTTTATGTTGGAACATAGTGTTAACATAACCAGTCCATATCCTGAGCAGAAATCCAACAGGTATTTGCCATTATTATTAGCTTTGCTCTTTTCTCCAAATTTTCCCAAAATATTTTTGTATGTCTGACAATCATTTCCTACTCTGCTATTTAGATCTCCAACGAGGACCAACTTTTCCTTTTTCATTGTGTCAGTTGCTTTCTCTAAAGCCTCAAAGAATTCCTCCACTTCTACCTTAGTAGAACCTTCTGTGAGACCATAGGCACAAATAAGTCTCATTGTCCAGTTCTCCATTGTGATATTTGCCACATCACTCTACTGAAGACTGCCTGTCATTCAAGAAGATTTGCCTCGTATTTAGTGTTGAATACTATGGCTACGCCTTCTTTTCCTTGTTTTTCTCTTTCTCCTTCTAGACAGATTAAAATATGAAATAGCATGTCATTTGTAGTATATAGAAACTCATACAAGTTGATATCTCCCTGTTAATATTCTTTCCATCACTCTTGCCAAAAGTTTGACATTACTATTTAATACACAATTACTACTCAGTATGTTTCATACTTCTTATGGAAGAAATTTTTCACAGAATGGGAGAAGGAGGGAGAATAAAACAAGGGGCTGGAATAAGAAGGCTGGAAGCAATATAAGGAGGGCATAAGAAGCAAGTTCTTTTCAAGAAGAATGGTTGGTGAATGGAATGCATTGTCTGACTATATGGAGAATGTGGACACGTTGAATGAATTTCAAGCATGGTTTCATTGGTCTTCCATTTTAAGGCTTTTAATTTTAAAGATTTTAATGGATGTCTGTAGAGGTCTGCTGTTGTACCTCCTGTACAACCAAAGAAGCATTGTGCCATTATAGAAGTAAGGTAAAGAACCCCATTTCCTTTACTGCACTTAGGTGAAATTTTATTATTATTATTCAGGCCTCCATGGAGTCAAAAGACTGATCGTGGGAGGTCCTTAGGAAACACAAAGTCTGTCACCACTCCTTGAATTCATTGACCGTTCTTGCTCTAACCACTGTCTCAAGCAATGCATTCATGGTTCAACAAAGAAATGCAAAGAAACCACTCCTCGTCCTCTTGCTCACAACTTCCTTTCGTAACTTCCAGGGATGGCCCCTTGTCATCACGATTTTAACAATCGTCACAGTGACATCAACCTGATGTTACTTCCATTTCACCCCCTTCCGGTGACATCTTTTCTGGTAGCGAATGAAGATGAGGTACCCGCTCACGCATTAGTGCGTCTGCTGCGGTCTCCCATAGGGTACCATGTTAAAGAACCGGCCGTTGGAAGGGAAGGAGACCTATTTTCAAAATGGATTAATTCCCAAATCTGAAACAACCCAGAATTTTAGTAAGTTGCGCTATTCCCACTAAAAGGTGTGAAATTACATGAGATGCTAATTTCGGTATTTCATGTCGAGACATTCTTTTTCAAGTTTTTTCGTTATTGTTTTATTAGCCTTGTACCTGTACCGATGATGCCTGTGATACTCAGGTGAAAATTCTACGAATAAAGAATAATTTATGTGAGTTAATTCCGTTATTATAATAGTTAGTAAGACAAAATTTGAAAAAGAATGTCTTGACACGAAATTAGCATGTCACGTAATTTCTTACCTTTTAGTGGGAATAGCACAACTTACTAAAATTCCGGGTCGTTTCAGGTTTGGGAATTAATCCATTTCGAAAATCGGACTCCTTCCCTTCCAACGGCCGGTTCTTTAACATGGTAGCCTATGGGAGACCGCAGCAGACGCACTAATGCGTGAGCGGGTACCTCATAGGATACCGGAAAAGACGTCACCGGAAGGGGAATGAAACGGAAGTAACATCAGGTTGACGTCACTGCGATGCTTGGCTCTCTCTCTCTGCCTGCGAGTAGGATAGCGGCTGTGGTCTCGTATGTCTCTGGTTACGATACGGTCGCTTGCGCGAATATGCAGCCGACCACACGCGGCTTGTTTACCGAGGCTTTCTATCTTGCTTTGGACAGTGTTCGACTCCTTTGGAAAATTGCAAGACACATTGCATGGTTAGGTTAGGTTAGTTCTTAAGGTTAAGTTAGTTCTTTAGGTTAGGTTAGTTCTTAAGGTTAAGTTAGTTCTTAAGGTTAAGTTAGTTCTTAAGGTTAAGTTAGTTCTTAAGGTTAGGTTAGTTCTTAAGGTTAAGTTAGTTCTTAAGGTTAGGTTAGTTCTTTAGGTTAGGTTAGGTTACATTAGGTTAGTTCTTAAGTTCTTCACTAATAGGTTTTATATATGGTGATCCAGCAAAAATGCTTCTGATTTGTGTTATAACTGTTTTCTTTATATCCTACATACATTCAGTTCCTCTGGTAAAGGAATATCCATTTCAAAATTGGCGGGCGCCATTATTCCTGTAGCGCAAAGCTAGTCTTCTCTACATATCGGTGCATCAGTGTGACGTCTGCCTGATGTAACATCCGCTTCATCTCCCTCACTTCCGCTTGTGGACGAGGATTAGGTGCCTGCTAACACATCACGACGTGCACAGCGGTCTCCCGTAGATTTTAATGTTAAGAAACAGACTGTTGAGTCCCTTCTAAAAATGGATTAATACAAAAACTAAGGATTATCCGTATTTCGAGTTGGTTGCGCTGTCACATTTTGCAGGTAAGGGATTGTGTGTCATGCAATTTTGAAATTTTCCTAACCAGACATTTCACGTTAAGGCATACCACAATAACTGTTATATTCACAAAGCGCTACCTAAGTAGCTAAGGTTAAATTTCTTAAATTTATTTAATTATTATTATTTATTTATTATTTATTTTTAATTATTAAATAATAATTATTTAATTATAATAATTTTTATATTCAATTATAATAATAATGTATAACTGAGAGGAGACCTCCACATAGCCTTTAAAGGAATGCGGAGAACCGACCAGGGCTTCTGACCTAATGTCCAATCCTCACCTTCTCGTGGTGCACCCTGTTGGGTATCTACTTTGATACTGAACGAACGAGGATGGGCTGGCAATTTGGGATTTAGCCGACCAAATTGTATTCTTATTGGTTAAACCAAAATAAAAAATGATGGTACAACATGACAAAATTTCATGCCGGCTGGGGCGTTGCCCGGTTAAACAAGGCCCCCGTTGTTTTTGCCAGGGAACCAGGGCGAACAGCGAAAAGTCAGCTACTGGAACAAATCTGAAAACAAACCCCAACTCAACATCACCAGAGTTAAAGATCGGTACTATCAACGTAAGAAGCCTGAATGGCAAAGAAATTGAGCTAGCTGAGGAATTAGATAAGTACCAGATCGACATAATAGGGGTGACTGAAACAAAAAAGACCAAAACTGGTGAGATCTTTCTGAGCAATAAATACAAAATGTTATATTCAGGCAATAACAATCAAGGAAAAGAAGGAGTGGCCATAGTATTCAACACAAAATACGAGGCTAATCTTCTTGAATGGCAGTCAGTCTCAAGTAGAGTAATGTGGGCAAATATGAGAATGGGGAACTGGACAATGAGACTTATTTGTGCCTATGGTCCCACAGAAGGTTCTACTAAGGTAGAAGTGGAGGAATTTTTTGAGGCTTTAGAAAAAGCAACTGACACAATGAAAAAGGAAAAGTTGGTCCTTGTTGGGGATCTAAATAGTAGAGTAGGAAATGATTGTGAGACATACAAAAATATTTTGGGAAAATTTGGAGAAAAGAGCAAAGCTAATAATAATGGCAAATATCTGTTGGATTTCTGCTCAGGACATGGACTGGTTATTACTAACACCATGTTCCAACATAAAAATGTGCACAAATTCACATGGAGAGAAGAGGCTAGGAATAAGAAAAGTCTCATTGACTATGTTATTGTTGATAGTGATGTTTTCTCCCTGGTGCAGGACACCAGAGTGTACAGAGGATTTGAAATTGGAAGTGATCACTATTTAGTCTTGAGCAGGATAAAATTGAATTTCATATTGAAAAGAATAACATGTAAGAAAGTTTTAAAGCGAATAAAAGTTGAGCAGCTCTCAGATGTAAACTGTAGACTAAAATACAGAAATATTATTGAAAAGAAAATGAAAGAGTTTGAGAACAGGAATCAAACCTTGGAGATTCAGTGGCAAACTCTGAAGGAAACATTGATTGATTCTGCCAGAGAGGCATGTGGTGAGGTTGTGTGCAAAGATAAAAAAATCAGAACTCCCTGGTGGACACAGGAAGTTAAAGAGGCAGTGAAGGAAAAGAAGAAAGCATATCAAAAGTTCCTGGCAAATAAGTCAGCTTTTACTCTTACAGAATACAGAGACAAATGTAAGAAAGCTAAACAGTGTGTAAAACTAGCTAAACAAAAGTAATGTGAGGACTTTGGCAAGAATATAGAAAATAAATATCAAGAAGGTGGCAAAATATTCTGGAGGTTGTTGAAGAAGCTTAGGAATGGAGGAAAGAGTGCTGTAAAAGGAATTAGAGATGATAAAGGTGAAATGAAAACAGGAGAAAAAGATATCCTTGAAGTATGGAGTAATTACTTTGAAAAACTGCTAAATGAAACAAGCAGTGATGACAGCACAGTGATAAAAAACCCTGACCAGGCATCTAGTCAGGAATACATATCCATACTTGAAGTAGAAAAAGCCAACAAAGGCTTGAAATGTGGAAAGGCAGCAGGAGTAGATGATATTCGACCAGAAATGCTGAAGTATGGTGGTATAAGAGTCTTACAGTGGCTGCACTGCATAGTTCAGAAAGCCTGGACAGAGGGACGAATTCCCGATGATTGGAGTAGAGCTCTCATAGTACCCATATATAAAAAGGGAAATAAAACTGAATGTGAGAATTACAGAGGTATTTCCCTACTGAGTGTTCCTGGCAAGATCTATGCAAGTATACTTGAGAAACGGTTGAGAAGAATTGTGGAAGAAAAGCTTGGTGAAGAACAAGCTGGATTCAGGCCAAATAGAGGCTGTCAGGATCAGATCTTCACTTTACGACAAATAGTCGAGAAAGCATGGGAATATAACAAAGATCTGTATTTAAGTTTTGTCAATCTGGAAAAGGCATATGACAAGGTGCCAAGAGAGAAGCTATTCAATACGCTGCAGTTATATGGTATCGATGGGGCATTATATCAAGCAATACTTAGTCTTTATTTGAGTTGTAAGTCAGCAGTTAGAATTGAAGGAAGTACAGGAAGATGGTTTAATGTTAAATCTGGTGTGAGACAAGGATGTACATTATCCCCACTGTTATTCATTATCTATATGGATCACATTATGAAGGAAAGTGGTATTAAACCTGATATCAAAATTGGAGATGTTAATGTCAGCTCTTTGCTTTATGCGGTGATGTTATACTTCTAAATAAATCCGCTACAAGTCTGCAAGATTCTCTGACTAAATTGAATAGCTGTTGTAATAGATATGGTATGAAGGTCAGCAATAAAAAGACAAAGACAATGAAAATAGGCAGAATCAATGAAAATGTCAACTGTGTTGTGAATGGAGAACATGTGGAACAAGTAAAACATTTCAGCTATTTAGGCACGATTTTTACTGAAGATGGTAAATTAAATATAGAAATAGGCAACAGAATCAGCAAAGCTGGTATGGTGGGAAGTCAATTGAATAAATTCATATGGAATAAGAGAGAAATTAGTCAAAACACTAAATTAGCTGTATACAAGACAGTGTTCAAACCAGTTTTAACTTATGGATCTGAGAGCTGGGTCAGAAGTAAAACACTTGACCAAAGACTAGAGACTGCAGATATGAGAGTCCTGAGAAAGATTATAGGCATGAGCAGATGGCATCAATGGCAATATCATATTAAAAACGAGGATATTAGGAAAGAACTTGACATTGTCAGCATCCAGGAATGCGTTAGCAGAGCTAATCTCAGGTGGTATGGTCACTTAAACAGAATGGGCGAGGAAAGATTAGCAAAACAAGTATTCTCTGCCAGGCTGGCAGCAAAACGACCCAGAGGAAGACCAAGATATAGGTGGATTGATACGGTACAAAGTGCTTTAGACGATAGAAATATAAGATCTGATAATGTTGGAGTGTTGACAAGTAACAGACTGATTTGGAGGAAAATTGTAGATAGGAAATTAATAATGATGTAATTTTTTTCATGTAGTACTATCATATCCTGTATACCCCTTGAGGGTACATGGCAGGAATTTGATGATGATGATGATGATATAAATATATATGTAATTAATTTTTTAACTCGGGGATACTGTATTTTAGGGTTACCAAGTAATTTTATAAGCTTGGTTGTTTAACTCCTAATCCCAAGCATACAACAATTAAGTTTGTGTCTGAAACATAGTTCAAGTCAAAAGATGGTACAACAAGGGCAACTCATTGTAATGGTGGATAAAGCTCAGATCACTATTCTTAGTATTTTCCCATAATGTAAAGCACATCTCACTAAAAGATGTATACTGCAATATGTTATGTGTGGGGTCTCTACCCAGACCGGTTTCAACCTTTTTTGAGGTCTCCTCAGTGAGTAGCTAGACCCTAAATACCAAGGTTTAGTAATACAGAACCACCACCTTTATAATGAGTTGCCCTGTTGTTGTACCATCTTTTGACTTGAACTATGTTTCAGGTGCAAACTTGATTGTTTGCATACTTGGGATTAGGAGTTAAATAACCAACCTTATAAATTTACTTGGTAACCCTAATATACTGTATCCCAAAGTTAAAAAATTAATTACATCTATATATCCTCCAGAGATTCTTATTAAAAATAAAAACACCTTGTAGCAATTTCTATAGGTAAAGTTGATAAGGCTCTGTATTACTAAACTTTTATATATATATATATATATATAAAAATAAAAAAATTTAAAAAAAAATTTTAATTATTATAATTGAATAGTTAAATGATTATTATTTAATAATTAAATAACTAAATAATTAAATTTAAATAAATTTAGGAAATTTAACCTTAGCTACTTAGGTGGCACTTTGTGAATATAACAGTTATTGTTTAATTAGCTTTGTACCTCTACTGATGATGCCTGTGATACTCAGGTGAAAATTCTACGAATAAAGAATAATTTACATAATTTACGTGAGTTAATTCCGTTATTATAATAGTTAGTAATGTGAGAATTATGGTGGAATTTCCCTAATGATATTCCAGGTATCCTAGAAGAGGCTAAAAAAAATTGTAAAAATGAAACTTAGAAGAATCAGCTGATTTCAGGCTAAATGGGAATTGTCAGTATCATATTTTACCTTTAAGCCAAATAGTTAAGAAATCATGGGAATATAACAAGAATATGTTAAGTTTCATAGATCTGGAAAAGGCTTATGATAAGAAGCTAAGAGGAATGTTGTTGGAAATGATACAGTTATATGGGGTGAATAGGAGCAATATTATTATTATTATCATTATACACTATCTCCACAGAGTCTGGAAACTTATTATTGGAAACCTAAACTATTGGATCTCCCATAATGAGTTTTGCACACAAAATCCCTTAAACTCATTCACTGTCAGGGAACTCGCAACTAATTCCAGAAATCCATTCCACGCATTTACCACTCTCCACGCAAAAAATCTAGTACACACACCTCTACTAACCACACTCTCACACAACTTCCATTGATAACCCCTAGGTCTCTGACTATTTGTCATATGTTGAAAAATTTCCTTTGCATCAATTTTATTAAACCCCTTTAATATCATAAAAGTTTCTATCATATCACCTCTTTTCCACCTATCAGCAAATCTTTGTAACCCACACACCATCAGCCTATCCTCATAAGGAGCATTCCACCAGCTTAATCACTCATTTCTGAATCTTCTCTATATAGAAATTTATAGCCTGTACTTAAGTTGTGAGTCAGTAGTTAGAACTAAAGATATACATGAAGATAGTCTGATGTAAAATCAAGAATAAGACAAATGTGAATCATGTCTGTGGATCACATTTTTGAAGGAAAGTGACATTAAAGTAAGAATCAACAATATTCAGCTCAGCACTTTACTTTATGCAGATGATGTTATTTTTCTAAATAAGTCAGTTCAAGTCTTCAAATGAGAGAACATCTTGGATTGCCAAAGCAGCTAAGGCTAATATGTTATGTCTGTTAGCTACATTTGTTTTTTTGGCCAGGATGAAAAATGCGAGATGTAAAAATCTTCAATCTCTACACATATAAATTTTTCCAATTACATGTTTCATTTCTCTCCATCTTGAAAATGGTTTGTGTATATGTTCACTCTAGTATTCCATCTTAGAAAGTGTATAATTAGAATCTCCTCTTTTTTTAATTTTCCATCACATATTATCTCACATAAATATTCACATGGCAACCAGAAATGATATTTCTACAGGAGGAAAAACTAACTACCGTGTATTGCTTATAATGACTTGCTTAAAAGTCATTATAAAGATTTTTTTTGCATCCTAGATTGGATTTAAACCTAGGTTTTTTCAGGAATTATTGAATAATTGAATAATTACCAAATTTAGTATGTAAATATGCTATACAAAAATTATGAAAATAGGCAGGCACATGGAAAACATCAACTACATTCTTATTGTAAAATCTAGTGTATACACCCCTACTAACCACACTCTCACACAACTTCCATGGATGACCCCTAGTTCTCTAACTGAAATTAAATGCTGAACTGCATTTCATTTCTTTTTCATTTTTTTTATTTCATTTCATTTAGCATTTCTCTGAAATGCTAAATGAAAAAGTTAAGCCATTCATTTAGCAAATTAAATATGGAAGTAGATAACATATTACTACTTCCATAGCCATACTTCCATATTTAAATGTATATGGCTAAATCAGCAGATGCAAGATATTGTTTAAACCAATTTTAATACTTATGGATCTGAAAGTTTAGTTAGAAATAACTGTTGATGAAAGACTGGAGACCACAGATATGAAAGTATGAGGGAAAATAGTGGAATAAACAAGGATATCAATGACAGAATTATATTAAAAATTAAAATATTAAAAAGAAACTGGATGTTGTTAGTATTCAAGAATGTAGGAAAAGAGCTAATCTGAGGCAATATGGTCACTTAAATAGTAGAATGACAGAAGAAACTTTAGTCTGATTAAGAAGTAATAGTGCCTTAGAAGATTTAAATGTAAATTTTGATTATATTGGAGATCTGCTAAATTAATTAGGAAAAAAATTGTCAATACCCAGGTAATAAAAATGTAAATCTAATTAAGTTGTATTAACATATCACATACTTTCCTTCAGGATACATATCAGAAAGTGATGAATATGCTGATTGTGAAATAGCCAAAAAACAGGAAACTCGCATCATCTTCAAATGGCAGTGACTCTTTTTGGTCCCTTTCTAAATCTATAGGTCATAGCTTTTGTCCAACCTTATTTTCACCTCTTTTGCATACAGTTAGTTCTGTTACATTATTATACCAACAGTATATCTCATCTTCTAGTTCCTTACTTTTCCTTCAATTCTTGTACTGATTAAGCTCTGTTATCAGTACAAGATTTTGATATCCTCTTAGGATATCAAAAATAAGCATTCGTGTCAAGTTTCTTCTCACAAGCAGATCTGAAGGATCTTGTCCAATTTGGACATAAAAAAAAAAAAAAAAAAAAAAAAAAATCTGATACTAATAGAATTTCTTCAGTTCTGAATTTTGTGCTCTAGAGCTGATTCTTGTGTGTGTTTGTTTCATTTTTACTCTCCAGCTTAGAAACTATTATTACTATTATATCACACTTCCAAGAAACAGTGAACTCGTTGAGAAAGGATATTCTACTAGATCTACTTTACATTCACAATATTCACCATCTAGTTAAATTAGCATTAAATTAAATTGTCTGGTAAGGAAGTTACATTTTACTATACATTAATCAGAATACCTTTAAATTAAGATTTCCAATATTTCGGCAGAATCAAACTGCAATCACCAGGGATTGGTGAGGGACACTGTTCAAGTCCTGAACAGTGTTCTCTCAGTGGATTGTAATGGATGTTCTTGGCCTGATGTTCTAGGGCCAAGTACTTCCCAGATTTGAGGTAGTATCATACAATCAAATTTGTTTAGGTTTGAGCAATTCCTTAAGGCTGGGGCAGATTCTAGGTAAAGTCTTTCATGTACAAATTTGCTCCTGTTAGGCACGGTAGTTTTTTCCATCATATCTTATGATGGATGGTATTTTTTATTCCAGGGAGTTAATGGCAACTTGTTGATATGTCATCAAGTCCAATTACCATATTAACTTGATTATAATCAGACAATATGATTTTTCATATACCTTTGTTCACTCACTACTTGCCCTTACTTCATCATTTCATCTTAACTGAAACTTTATATGATTCCATCTTCATTTGTTAATTAGTATGAAATAACTGATCAGCTCATTAGAATGAAATAATTAACTGTTTGCTTATTAAATACCTCAACTATCTCTGCTGCAATCACCTATCTACCATTTTCATCATGCAATATTATAATCCTTCCATGATTATTTTTTGTTCTGTTTGTCACATCATGAAAGAACTTCCTGGGATTTTTCTTAGCACAATTTTGCTTTCCTTACCAACTATGTTATCTTCTTGCCTGTGCTTTATACTCTTCATTAATTGCTTAGTGCCATCTACTTTATGCTAAGCAACACTAAAGTTTTTGATAGCAACAGTTATGGAAAATTGATAGTCAGCATTTTTACTTACTTAATTTTGTTGCTCAATTTATTTACTTAAATAAATAAAAATTTGATATCTGATTCTTTCAGAATATTAGATTATTTAAAAGAATTTACTTTGTATAAATGCTGAGTGAAAAAAAGTCGATTTTTCCATTGTATGTTTTTTTTCCCCTAATTACCTTTTGTTACTTTAATTTTTAAATTTTGTATGAAGAAATAAAATAGGATAAGAAGAATTACACTGATTTCGCAGAAAAATGATAAAGCAGAGCATCAGTTTGTGAATATACTTGCATTGATGAGGTTCATTCAATTCATTGAATGATATATTCACGTAAACACAACAAAGATATTTATTTAATCAAATATTTCGGTCTGGAAATAGCAGACCATCTTCAGTGGTATTACAAGAACAGTTTAACAAAAAAAAAAAAAAAATACAAGCTAGAATACTAACAATAGATCGTTAAAAATAGAACACACTGCATGATGTTATATCACTAAGTATGAAATGCAATATTTTGAAGTAGAGAACGCTTTCCTTGAACAAACGTTCAAACCTATAACGAAATCTATGTAAGAGGCGAGTCCTGGACCAAAAGATGCTGTGGTCAGTTTCAATCCCGTGTTGAGCCAATCCAGACTTTTCAGGTTTGTTGTATATATATATATATATATATATTTTTTTTTTTTAAACCGTTCTTGTAATACCACTGAAGATGGTCTGCTATTTCCAGACTGAAATATTTGGTTAAATAAATATCTTTCTTGTGTTTACGTGAATATATCATTCAATCTTATGTCACAAGTATCCTTAAAACAGCACATTCGATTCATGTTGCAGACAATGAAAAATTTTATGAAACAGCCAGTTTATCAATTACAGATGCATATAGATTCATACTTATCTCCACTTATTTAGACTTCACCGAGCGCATAGCTGTTTTATACTAACTAAATTGCTGATTTCAAATAAGACTTGTTTTGATATGATGTTAATATATAACTGTTTAATTTGAATTGAAATGATTAAATTGTTATTGATAAAGAAAAGTGGAATATTTTCCCTTAAATCCAACTATTTTGTAGCCAGCTGAATATATGTACATCAAATTTCATGTAAGGATCATGTTTAGTGCATTAATTCACACATGCACCCATGCACGTGCACACACACACACACACACACACACACACACACACACACATACATACATACACGTGATAGTACAGTATCTCTGTCTGTACTATCACGTGGATAGTACAGACAGAGTGGATACTTAGTTGTAGCTAAGTATCCACTCAGAGTTAGCCAATCTCCTATGGAGATAGCAGAGTTTTTTCCTTCCAGAAATTCGGATTTTTCATCCTGCATACAAACAAATCTGCCTTCAGAATACATGCAATTTACAGAAAAAATAAGATACTAGTGATGGTAGCGGGCAGTAGATGCCATTAGTGTTGATGATGGTAGAAGCAATTCGGTGTACTTGGATTAAATGGTGGAGAACGGTGAGTTGTAGAGTAGGTGCCCTCCATCGATGAGTCTTTGGACTCCTTGGAGGTGTCACGAAATAATAATAAAATAATTTCAATTTTGTATAAAGTGATTTCATATGAATGCTGATATAAACAAATACAGGAAGGTAAGAAATCTCTCTTACTGGGTTTTTCTGGTTGATTTTTAGTGAAGACTTTTAAGTAATAAAATTATTCTGCTCTCACTACATTACAAGTCATAAATAACCAAAAGTAATTATATTAAACTTCATTAAAATATATATTTTTAATGAATAAGTCATGTAACTGAAGGAGTAGGAATAAGTAACTGACAATAAATAAAATTTGCACAAATTACTTATTAAAATATCATTATTATTATTATTATTATTATTATTATTATTATTATTATTATTATCACCCAATACCCCATGGCATCAGAGACTGAGCTAGGAGGTCCTTTTATCATACACACAGCTCATCATACCATGCCATAAACATGCTGAAATTCTCTGCAGACACCACACTCTCAGGCAAGGCATTTCAATCATTCACAACTCTGCATGCAAAAAACCTACTTCTCACTCCCCTGCTCACACCCTCTTTATACAGTTTCCAGGAATGACCTCTGGTTCTCCCCTGATCTCCCACTTTTTCTGTAGAACCTCTCCAACATTGATCCTATAACAACCACTTACTAACTTGTAGGTCTCTATCATATCTACCCTCTTCCTCCTATCTACTGGACTGTAAATTGCATCTTCTCAATCTTTCCTCATATTCGACATTCCACAGGTCAGAAACTACCTTAGTCAGTCGCTTCTGGACCTTTTCCAACATCTCTTCATCCTTTTGAAAAGCAGGTGACCAATCTGGGCACAGTATTCTATGTGTGGCCTAATCAAAGCCTTACACAGTGGAACAAGAATCTCTCTACTTCTACAAGTCAGTGTCCTTTGCATCATTCCCAGAAGTCTTCACAATTTTGGCAATGTGTTCCCTAAATTTCAGATCCTTATCCACTGTCACCCTGATATGTCCCCACCAAGCATAAATTCTGCATCCCATCTTTGTTTCCCAATTTTTAAAACCTTACACTTTGTAACATTGAACTCTCATCCCCATTCCCATGCCCAGTCACTCAATTTATTCAAGTCTTCTTGTAGGGCCACAACATCTTCTCTACTCTTCATAGTTCTTCCCAAATTTTCACATCATCTGCAAACAACTGAATATCTACATCCAATATCATTAATATACAAGTTAAACAGTAATAGCCCTAGAACATACCGCTAAGGCACACTACTAGTAACCTTCCTTTTCTGGGATATATCTCCCCCATACACAACTTGCTGATCCCTATCAGATAGCCAGTCTCCAATCCAATCTACTAATATAATATCCAACCCCATCTGCTCTAGTGTGACTATCAACTTATCATGCAGTAATTTATCAAAAGCCTTTACTATAGCATTAAAGCATTAATATGGGATGCCAAAGATATTTAAACATCAATGGAGTTGCATAATTTGGCAGCTTGGTATATGATGCTTTGCAATGAGATGATCAAGGAAAGAGAATTTATAGAGTTACTGCAGGATAACTACCTTAAGCAGCACATAATGCAAGTGAATTTTGGTGCAAGAATATTGATCTATCAATAGCACATGAGATTAAGGAGGTAACTGTTTTGCCTCTAATTGGAGAATGATCATGCAGTTTTAACTTAAGAATAGCAAATCATATGAGCACTTTGAATAAAAAGAGATATACATGAAACTGTAAAGCAGGTGATTATAACAGAATGAGAAAGTAGCTTAAAGCAGTCCCTTGTTATGAAAAATTTCATGGTAGAGAATCTGTAGTATTAAATGAATTCTAGGAAAATGGTCAAAAGATGTCTTAAAGAAGCTGTATATGCACTGTATGTATGTGTATTCCTAGAATTAGCAGAATAAATCACATGGTTGTTAAATAGATTAATATTATTATTTAAGCCTCCAAGGAGTCAAAAAGACTCATCGCGTGAGGTCCTTCCTAGGAAACACAAGTCTATCAAGACTCATCATGGGAGGTCCCTCCTAGGAAACACAAAGTCTATCATACCACTCCTTAAACTCATTGACCGTTCTCGCTCTCACCACTCTATCAGGCAATGCATTCCACGGTTCAACCACCTTCCATTCAAAGAAACCACTCCTCACCCTCTTGCTGACAGTTTCCTTTTGCAACCTCCAGGGATGGTCCCTTTTCATCACTCCTTCCTGCCGTTCAACCAAGCAAAACAGCTCCCCAGTGTCAATCCTGTAACCACCTCTTAACAGTTTAAAAGTTTCAATCATATCACCTCTCCTCCTTCTATCCATCAAACTCTGCAGTCCACATTCCCTCAGCCGATCCTCATAACCAACATTGTGCAATCCTGAAACTGTCTTTGTTATCTTGCCTCTGCACTCTTTTCACAGTTAATTTATTCCCTTCAAATCCTGGGGACCAAATCTGAGAACAATAGTCTAAGTGTGGTCTGATCAGAGACTTATACAACGGAATGATAACCCTTTTGTCTCTGCAGGTCAGTGTCTTCCTCATTATTGCAGCAATTCTCTGTGTTACCTTCACCACCTTTGCAATATGTCCCATGAATTTCAGGTTTCTATCAATCATCAACCCCAGATCTCTTGTCTTCCCTACTTCTTCCAGTATAGCTCCTCCAATAGAGTGTGCAGCATCCCATCGATGTGTCCCAAACCTCAAGACCTTATATTTTGCTGCATTAAACTGACATCTCCATACATTTGCCCATCTGTATAGCTTATTCAAATCCTCTTGCAGGACTACCACATCTGCACTATTACTAATAACCCTTCCCAGCTTCACATCACCCGTAAACAACTGAATATCCCATTGCAATCCACTGAAAATGTCATTGATATAAAGGTTACACAATATAGGTCCCAGTACTGAGCCCTGTGGGACCCTTATAACCCCTCTGCCTCCTTGAAACTGCCCCACCGTACACAACTTTCTGATACCTATCGGACAGCCAATCCTGAATCCAGTTGACCAATCTGACATCCAGACCCATGTGCTGCAACTTAAATATCAGCTTATCATGTGGCACCCTGTCAAATGCCTTTCAGACCCTTTCAGATGAATAAGACTTTGCAGTAGGAGCTCTATAAAAAAGAAAATACTATGCATCCATTACTGGGAGAAATGTGATGGGAGTAGTATAAACTAATAGGCTAGTGAGTAACATCTGTGGTGAAAAAGGGAAAATTGGACTATGAAATGTTTGAGCATTTAGCTTTACAAGCAAATGGAAAACAATATATATACTTTTTTTTTGCTTTCTAGCAAGTAAAAAAGGAAGTATTATTGCAGAAAAATAACATGAATTCAGAAGGAAAGAAAGAGTCAAATGATTTAGAAATAGCAGTTTGTTAAATGATCATGTAAGTAACATATGCATTCCAGGCAGACTCATTTCATTATTCAGGTACTACAGTTTAATTAGGTGAAGGGATAGTAATAGATGAGTTGGAGGTATCAAAGCTCTTTCAAGACCATGATTTAAACACAGCTGTTGGTTTGGATGAGATATCTGCAAGTATGCTGAAGGAATGTGCAAGAGAATTAGCAGTGCATCTGAGTTAATTCTTCAACTTGAGTCTCAGCATGAACACATTTCCTAGTGAGGGGAAAGAAACCAAAATAATTCTTATGCAGAATGGAGAAAGAACAAAAGCAACAGATTATAGATTAGTATCTCTAAGTGGTTGGTAAGGTGTTGGAGGGAATAAGTAGAATCTACATCTTGATCCTCTATATATGATGGCATAGCTATGTGAAAAGTAGGTCCTGCTTTAGCAGTTGCTTACCTTTTTAAAATACAGTGATGGATAAGGGGAATATATACTCAGTAATTTTGGATTTTATGAAGGCATTTGGAAGATTCACATGGGAGGTTGTTATACAAACTCAAAGGGATGGATATCGAAAATAGACTTGTGACATGGATGGGAGAACAGCTAACTGATAGATATCACAGAACAATGTGTGAAGGTGCTGAATCTAAGAAAAGGAGAATGACCTCTGAGGATACAACAGGTTATGTACTTAGGCCATTGGTGTTAATCTGGACAGTAATATGCAGTTATTTCATGAGGATGGTGGTAATGTAAAGTTAAAAAGAATGATAAGGATAATTTCCAATACAAAATCCTTGTTTCTATGGGAAAATGACAATAAATCTTCACCTTCTTTTCCTCAAGGATTAGGCATTTTCTGCACTTTTCTTTCTATTTCGCAACTGGTCTTCCTCCCCCCCCCCCCTCCTTGCCTTTGGTCTATATTTATCCACTTCTTTGGAAGCTGATAATCTTTCCAACCTAAATACTTCTTTTCATTTCTCTCTATATTCCTTAATCTTTTCATTTATGTTGTAAATATCTTTTCTTATATGGTCAAATTTTTGTGCATCCTGTAACTACTCTCAAAATCTAATTTCTCCAGCATGTATTTTACTTTCATCTTTCTTTATAACAGGCCATATTTCTGAATCATATAATAGAGTTGGAGTGGCCATTATTTTATAAAAATTGAGTTGAGTTTCCCATTTTTTTTTTTTATTCAGTGTTCTTTTAATTGTTCCATAGATTTTCTGAAATTTCCTTATTTTTTCATCTATATCTTTATCTTTTAGATATGTTATTATGTCGCCTAATAATTAAACTGTGTCACCTGTTCTATTATTTTATTTTCTATGACTATTGTTGATCTAACATTTAAAGAACATGACTTTTATTTATTTTTGGAAATTTTTAAGTTGTATTATTGGCTTATTTTGTGTGGAGTGAATTTAATGGACTTAAGTGCCTTTATATGTCTGATGGACTGCACCTAAATGGTTTTGGAGTTAGGTGCTTGGAGAAAGTGTTGCTCAGTGAGAGATTGGAAGTGTCAAACCAGGGAAACTAGAGATATTAGGGGGAAGCAATCAAGCATGTGTCCACCACCTCTGGGATAGATAGTTATCAGTGCAGGAATGATTGTGAAGAGCTGGATGCAGTTTCCCAAGTAATGACATCATGTAAGGGTAACTGTGGGCCCAAGGGGATGTTGAAGTGCATGTACACAAGTGATGGAAGTATCAGAAATAAAGGAGAGGAGGTTTTAGCATTGGTCAGCTGAACTTGGCCAAAAATTATTGGCATCAGAGAAACCTGGTTGTCAGAGAATGATGTAGTTACAGGGATAGAATATAATGGATATTGTATTTTCAGAGAAGATAGAAGAAATAGAGCAGGAGGATAGGTATTATTAATGACAGCTGAAGAATTCAACAAACAAAAATAGAAGTTAAGGAAGATTGTTGATCTGGAAATGGTTCATTTGAGGCTGTCTGGACAAAATATATTATTGGTTGCTATGAACAATATGCATCATAATGAGTGCAGGCTGAGCAATTATCATTGAAGACTTCAACTATGGTGATATAGATTGGAAGGAGGAACAGACACACGGCAAAATGGAAATGGAATTTATACAGTTACTAAGAGATAATTACCTGACACTGAACGTGATGGAAGGGACCAGGGGTTTGAAAATGTTGTATCTGATAATAGCATCAGAAGATCAATCTATAACTGCAGTAGCAACTCTACCTCTGATCAGAGAAAATGACCATGCAGTCTTGCCATGGAAGGTTGCTCAACATGTGGAAATTTCAGTCAAGAAAGGGTTTATGCAGAATTACAGAGCTGGCAATTATGACAAACTTAGGAGTCAACATGGAGCAGTGCCATGGCATGAGCAACTACATGGAATGAATGTCATTAATGCATGGAAAGTGGTCACAGATTGTTTGAGTGAGGCAGTATCAGAGTGTATACCCAGCAAGAGGATAAACCGAGTAGGGATTAAGTGGATGACTAACAATATAAAGCAGGAGCTGCAAACAAAAGAAAGGACTGCGGAAAGAATATAAACAACACGGTGATCAGCATGCCCATGAGCAGTATAAAGCACAAGCAAGAAGAGTAATTAGTATTATGGTAAGAATGGCTATATCAGAGTTCAAGAGAAAATTTCATTGTCTTGTAATATAATCTGATCATTTTCATACATCATTTTATCAATCACTGTTTTCTTCTGGTTAACCAGTTGTTTTCCATATTTTAATGATATGATCAATACGTATGTATATATATATTGGAAAGAGTTGTAGATAAGCTACATCCCTGTCTAACACCTTGATTATTTTCAATCTCTTCTGTTAATTTATCACCTAACTGTAACTGTATATTTGTATCTTTATATGCACTTTGTATAGCTTGAAACAAATGTAAGAAGGATCCTTGTTTTTTCATTATACTCCATAATTTTTCTCTGTGTATTTTATCAAATTTTATTTTATGAGTCTTCAGACTCCTTGGAGGTATCAGGAATAATAATAATAATATCATAAAAGGAAAGGTAGGGGCACCAGAGATCAGATCCTTTGCCATAGACAGATCATAGAAAAATATGAAGAATTCAGACTCCCTCTGGTAATGTGTTTCTTAGACTACTCTAAAGCTTTTGACTGTGTTGAGCATGTGAAACTGTGGGAAGTAATGAAAATAATGGGTTTTCCTGAACAAGTTGGCTATCAGGTTGATAGCCAACTTGTATAAGGAGCAAGAAGCCACAGTAAGAACAGATGTTGGATTGACTGACTGGCTTCAAGTTGGAAAAGGAGTTAGACAAGGATGTTTACTTTCTCCTCACTTGTTTAGTATATATGCAGAGGACATCATGCGTGAAGCATTGGATGAGCTCAGGACAGGAATTAGGATAGGAGGTAGCTTGATCAGTAATCTGAGGTTCACTGATGATACAGTACTCTGTTGTAATGACATGGAAGAACTAGGACTAATTCTTGACAAAGTTAACAAGATCAGTAATAACAGAGGACTTCAACTCAATTCTACCAAGACAAAGATCATGGTTCTCAAAGGAAATACAAACACAGAAGCTCTTGAGAAACAAGTGTATCTTAATGGAGAAAGAATTGAGGAAGTCAGCAAGTTTGAGTACCTGGGATCCATTATTAATGTGAAGAACTGCTGTTCAGAAGATGTCAGAAAAAGGTTAGGAATGGCTAAAACAACAGTCAGAGACCTGTCTAAAATCTGGAAGGATGGATCTATCTCCATGGGAACCAAAGTTGAGGATTTTAGATGCAGTTGTTTTTCCAAAAGCAACTTATGGATGCGAGACTTGGAAACCTAAAGAAGTCAGATAAGAAACAGATATCTGCTTTTGAGATGTGGTGAACATTAGTAGAACTTTAAGGCTCCTTAAGGATATTGACAGAAGAAAGTTAAAATATTTTGGACACATAGAAAGGATGGAAGGAGGACTTCTCGGAACAGTAATAGAAGGTAAAGTTCCTGGAAAAAAGAGGCAGGGGTAGACCATCAATGAGATGGACGGATGGCATCTGTAGAGTGACTGATCTTCAGAGAGTTGAGGCTGCCAGAAAAGCAAACAACAGGACTACATATGGCAAGGCCTGGTGTGGAACATCACCGAGCATCAGAGTGACCATACGGCATCTGTAGATGCCCAGTGAACATAGAGAGAGAGAGACAGTAAATATCAGTTCAAATGCAAGGTTTTGCATTTAGAGTGATGCAAGCCATTCCAATTAATCACCACTCTGCATGCAAAAAAACCTGCTATTCACTCCCCTGCTCACACCCTGCTTATACAGCTTCTAGTGATGTCCTCTGATTCTCCCCCTGATCTTCCACCATTTGCTGTAAAATCTCTCCAACATTGATCCTATTACAACCCCTTACTAACTTGTAGGTCTCTATTATATCAGTCATCTTCCTCCTATCCACTAGACTCTGTAAATTGCATCTTCTCAACCTTTCCTCATAATTCCAGAGATCAGTAACTACCTTAGTCAGTCGTCTCTGGACAATTTCCAATATCTCTTTGTCCCTTTGAAAACCAGGTGACCAAAATCTGTGCACAGAAGTCCATGCATGGCCTAATCAAAGCCTTATACAATGGAACGAGTATCTCCTTACTTTTAAAAGTCAGTGTCCTCTGCATCATTCCCAGAATTCTTTGTGTTGTCTTCACAATTTTAGCAATGTGTCCCCTAAATTTAATATCCTTATCCAATAATCAGCCCAAGATTTCTCATTTCTTCCACCTTCAACAATATATCTCCACCAAGCATAAATTCTACATCCCAGCTTTGTTTTCCAACTTTTAAAACCTTACATTTCGCAACATTGAACTCAGATCCCCATTCCCATTCACTCAATTTATTCAAGTCTTCTTGTAAGGCCACAACATCTTCTCTACTCTTCATAGTTCGTCCCAACTTTGCATCATCTGCAAACAACTTCATATTCCCATCCAAATCTTTGTCAATATCATTAACATACAGGTTAAACAGCAATTGCCCTAATACAAATCCCTGAGCCACAGCAGTAGTGACTTTCCTCTTCCTGGATATTGTTCCCCCATACACAACTTGCTGATACCTATCAGATAGCCTATCTCCAATTCACTGCACCAATCTAATATCCAACAATATCTGCTCTAGTTTGACTATCAACTTACCATGTGGTAATCTATCAAAGCCTTTGCAAAATGTAAGTATACTACTGTGTATCCCCCTCCTCTGTCGAAGGAAGCCATCACTGTATTGTATTGAGTAAATAGATTACTAAAACATGACCACCCTTTAGGAAATCATGCTGTCCATCAAAGATAATTCCAGTTTCTCCAACAACTTACCTGACACACAGACAGGCCTATAATTTGATGCTGCAGTTCTATCACTTCCCTTATGAAGCGGCACAATCTTGCCCTCCTTCCACTCCTTAGGAATTCGACCCAGTGCAAGACTCATATTAAAAAAATGTCAAGGCAGATGTCAATTCCCTGGCATATTCCTTCAAAATACCTGGTGATATCTTATCAAGTCCCACAGCCTTATTAACATCAAGTTTGCTCAATTCCCCATACACCTCTTGCTCACTTACAGTCAGTCTCTCCTCCCCATCATCAACTGCTCTCAATCTCTCCATGATGTCACATTCACAAGAATGAAAGACCATTATGATATGCTCATTAAGTATCTCCACTACATCTTCTGTAACAGCTGTCTTTATACCATTTTCTCCAATCAATGTCAACCTTCCATAATCATACTTTTTTTTGCTGACTACATATCGAAAGAACTCCATAGGATTTTTTTGGCTTTATTAGCTAACTGCTGCTTATACCGCACTTTTGCTACTCTTACCAACCAAGTCACCTTGCCTGGTCTTTGTAATCCTCATGGAATTGGTTATTACCACGTCTCTTATGCTGCCTCCATAATGCCCCTTTGCTCTGTATCGCATGCTTAATCTCTTCATTCATCCATTTCACTCTTGCCTTATTTAACCTTCTGACCCTTGGAATACATTTAGACATTTCTTCTACTAGATAGTTCTTGAACATCCCCCCCCCCCCCCAAGCTGCATCAATCTCTTTTCCCGCTAACTCCTCTTTCCATGCTACACCTGCAAGCTGTCTCCTGAGCTCTCTTCATAATCACCACTCTTGTAGTTCCACATATACCCTTTTCTCACAAAGGTCCTCACACTGCTAGCAACCACCCAGGTAATCACTTCATGGTCACTCTCACCAATTGGAGGGTGATTTGACACCTCATTTTTAATTACATTCTCTGATGAGATGATCAAATTCAAGACCCTCTATATGTGTGTGTGCCCTCTATTACATACTGTCTGAGGTAGATGTCCCTCAAAAACTCAAGAAAATCATTTTCTTTACTTCCAGTTGCTATCTCATCTTCCAGTCTGTATTGCTATAATTAAAATTACCCCTTTCTTATTTGCTTGTCTAATTTAATTATACATTTCTTAGTTACTACCATTCACATTACCAGGTCTATAACAACATCCAACCAAGTATTTCATTCTATTCACCTCTATCTCACACCATGCCACCTCAAAACTACTGGCACTATTTCCCTCTTACATCTCTAATTTGTAAGGTCAGAGCTCTTTCTCTATCATTAATAGCATTCCCTCTCCCTTTTTACCCTTTCTATTCTCACAAGACACATCATACCCTTCCAACTCATGTGTTGAAATGGCTACCACTGGATGCTGGGAGTGCATTTTCAGTGAATGTTTTCAAAAAGAGATATGATAGCCCTCTCTCAGTAACCATCCTCGACTCCGTAGAGTAATCTGTATAATAATTATAAGAATATGAATTGGCTGCTCTTAGACTTCTGTAAACATGTGAACAAAGGAATGAGTTAATGATTTTTCAAGATATCTTCTTCAGTTTGTAAGCTGAATCAATAAATAATGATTTTGATCTAATGTTTTTATTAAAATGATTTGCTTTTATAACAAAAATAAATTGAAATTCATTTCATGTTTTATTTCATTACATAAAAAATAAGTAGAAAAATTTGATAATCTCTTATAAAAAGAAAAAAGATCAAATGTTCAGGCAAGTCATCATTATCAACATCTCAACAGATTCTTTCTTTCTTCCTACTCTCTTAACCCCCCCCTCCCCCCACAACAATGATGTGATGCACATCTTGCAACCTTTCTTGTATAGGTCTGCTATATATACGCACAGAAGAAATTTAAACTAAGGTGCAACAGATAAACTGGCTCCCTCTAAAATGACACAGAATCAGAAGCAGTATACAAACCTCTAAACAAAGTATCTATCTTCTTAAAACAAATCAAGGATCACCTGGACCCTTTCTCCTTCCCAAGTGTGCAGCGTTCCTTGTAGTGTGGAACTCAGTATTTCAGACAGACAGGACACACTACTTTTGTAAGGAAAAAAAAGAACACAAAAAATATCTCCAGAATGGACAATCAAAAAGCAGACTATCTCAACATGCCTTAGAGAAAGACCACTTCATAAGATGGAAGAAAGCCAGGCTACTTCACAAATCCCAGTTTAAATCTTATGTAAAATCATACTGTTGTTCTGTAACAGAACAACAGTATGATTTTACATATACAGTTAGATTTTGGCACACAACCCTATCTACATATCAGCTATAACAATAGGAATCACCATGAAGAGCATCACTGTCAGCCTCAATGCACATTGGCTACCATTGTTATCCAGATCATTTCAGTTTGTGTCTTCGCTAAGTATGTAGTGTTAAAGTGCCTCTGATAATGCAACTTGAGCTAGCAAATTATCAGCTTATAAATAATTACTTTTAGCTAGTAAATTATTTATTTGCATTCCAGTATCTATGTAGCTTTCTGTTCCAGGAACTTCAGCATCAGGAAAAGAAAAATGAAATTACTAACCCAACAGATAATAACATACAAAAACACTATTTAAATCCTACATTGTTTTAAAACCAAATAAGAAACTCAAAGATCGGAATCAAAGAGTTTCATGCCGAATATAGTAACTATAAAAGTATTGCCAATACTTTTGTAAGAAGGAGAGGTGATATGATTGAGACTTTTAAACTGTTGAGAGGTGGTTACAGGGTTGACACTAGGGAGTTCTTTCGCTTGGTTGAACAGCGGGAAGGAGTGATGACAAGAGGCTATCCCTGAACGTTACGAAAGGAAACTGATTAAGAGGGTGAGGAGTGGTTTATTTGCATGAAGGGTGGTTGAACCATGGAATGCATTGCCTGATGGAGTGGTGAGAGCGAGAAGGGTCAAGGAGTTCAAGGAGTGGTATGATAGACTTTGTGTTTCTTAGGGGGGGGACCTCCCCTCGATGAGTCTTGATAGACTTTGTGTTTCTTAGGAAGGACCTCCCACGATGAGTCTTTTGACTCCATGGAGGGCTGAATAATAATAATTAATATCCCCTTAATTTAAATAATGTTTACATTGCCGAAATGAAGCCTATTGACTGTTTATTTTAAATAATTTATGGGTGCATCTTTTTGACAACTCATATAGCAGAGTATATAAGTTCTTTTTGCTATACCCTTAGTATTATACTTGGTCTAGCTACTCACTGATGAGATCTCAATAAAGATCGAAACCAGTCTGGGTAGTGACCTCCCACCATAATGTATAACATCATATATCTCCTAGGAGATGTGTTTTACATTATGGGAAATACTAAGAATAGCGATCAGAGCTTTACCACCTTTCTACAAGTTGCCCTAATTTGTACTACGTACTTGAACTACGTGCTTTAGCTTACGCTAGTATTCATGACTTATTTTTCACGGTATTAACAACACCACAAACACTTTTATCAACAAAGATGTTTTATTAACGCTTATATTTCGCTGATTTTCAACTCAGCATCATCAGAGCACAACACACATGTAAATGCGACAGTGAGTGAGTGAAACAATATAATTGCAAAAGACAAAAGATCTAAAGTCCTATTTTTTGGTGCCCTCTAACAAAAAAAAAAAAAAAAAAGAAAAGAAAAAGAAATATAAGCGTTAATAAAACATCTTTGTTGATAAAAGTGTTTGTGGTGGTGTTAATACCGTGAAAAATAAGTCATGAATAACCATCAACACCTAGGCTTACGCTAGTAGTCGCCGATACTTTTATAGTTACTATATTCGACATGAAACTCTTTGATTCCGATCTTTGAGTTTCTTATTCGGTTTTAAAACAATGTGGAATTTAATATCCCCTTAATTTAAATAATGTTTACATCGCCGAAATGAAGCCTATTGTCTCTTTATTTTAAATAATACAAAAACAATATTTATTATCTTAAACTCATGACCAGTTTCATCTTCATAGAAACTTCATCAGGAACATAACAATAAAAGAGAAATACAAAATATACATTACTGGAGAACAACAGCTATAAATTAAGTTACAAATGGCTTACAGACATTTGAAGGCATTCTGGTACCTGATCACAACCAAGTGAATGTTTGAGCATGTTCATGTGGGTATGACCTCACATATACCAAAGTTGACACACCACCCTATTTACAATCAGAGAGGTTATAGCATAGGCTAGGATGGACTGGATTGAGGAAAATTTCTGCTAATCCAACAATTCTTCTCTCAGTATTCAGATGTTCAGATCATTTGGTGAATGGTAAAATCATCAGGGTTAGTAGAATTAAAAGAGCAGTTAGATAGAGTGATGGCTCTAGTTCTGTAATAGGTGATATCTCTCACATGCTTCTCTATATGTAGTATAGAGAAGCATGTGAGAGACCAAGCATAAATTCTACATCCCATCTTTGTTTCCCAAATTTTAAAACCATTACATTTTGCAACTTGCATTGAACTTGCATCCCCATTTTTGTGCCCATTCCCTCAATTTATTCAAGTCTTCTTGTAAGGCCACAACATCTTTTGTACTCTTCATAGTTCATTCCAACTTTGCATCATCTGCAAACAACTGAACATCCCCATCCAAATCTTCGCCGGTATTATTAACATATAGGTTAAACAGCAGTGGCCCTAAAACAGACCCCTGAAGCACACCACTAGTGAGTTTCCTCTTCCTGGATATTGCTGTCTCATACACAACTTCCTGATACCTATCAGACAGCAATCCTTTTTCATAACATTCATAGTTTGCCTTCCTTACCATGCTTATATTTCTCATGCAACTGCTCTCTATCCCTCTCCTACTTTTCCATAACTTTTTTTTCATTTGCATTCCCATTTGATATCATTAGCCATCCACTTTACACCAAACTGTGTTCTGTTTTTTACTTGAGGTGTATAACTTGCCATTGCTGCTAATAAATATTTCTTTGCTAGTTCCCATGCACTATGATATCTCACACTTCCAATTCTTCCACCCATGAAACTGTCCCAAACTGATTTCTAAGGCTATTATAATGACCTCCCTTATAATTCCATGTAAATTCCTTTCTTCTTAATACTTCTTCATTCATCTTCTTCTTCTTCATATATTCATCTGCCAGATCAAGAATTGGTCACTATCTCCAACTAGGGACAGGAATAACATTTCAGTTATAGTCAAGTCCTCTGATGCTAGAAACAAATTTAGAACTCTTGAGCCTTGTGTTCTTTCTATTACATGTTGCCCAAGTCATTTGTCCCTTAGGAATTTCAGAAATTCCATTCCTTTACTGCTGCATTCTGTAGTTAAAGTCTGTCACAATGATTGCTCATTTTGCACTTGCCAAGCTCAACTTACTAAACATTTCTTGCTCTTCAAACTCGTATTCCTTCCCCTAGTAACATCCCACTAAATAAGCCAGCCTGGTTGGCCAAGTGGTTAATGTATCTGCTCTCTAGGCTGCGGGTTCGAATCCTGCCATGGGCATCGATGTTTGTGATTGATTGTCTGTGAAAATACTAGTGGTGGTGGGCAATAGATGCTGTTAGTGTAGATGATGTGGTTCGCTGTGGTTGGTGGAGATGGAGAGTTGTAGAGTATGTGCCCTCTCTCAATAAGTCTTTGAACTCCTTAGAAGTGTCATGTAATAATAAAATAATAATAAATATCCTGTGTCTTGAAACACACACATGCATACACCTTATTCCCTCGAAACATTAATGCCATTTTCTTCCAAATCCTCTGATCTGAGAGGACACAACTCATCACTTATCATAAGCAATGCTCCACCACTGTTTTTGCTCTTCCTTTGCTGCTGAAATATGCTATACCCTTCTACTTCTATTACATCAGTATATCATCTTAATTGTCAACCACATTTTACTGATCCAATAATCTTCAGACTAGCTGAGGCTATCAGTGCCACTAATTCATCTCCTTTTTTCCTGATACTCCTGGCATTTGTATAAAGAAACATCAGTGCATTGTCAGCATTTCTACTCTTCTATCTTCAAGATGGGTTGAGTCTCTCTCTCTCTCTCTCTCATGGATAACAGCTTTCTACCCTTCTCTGTCCAAATCAAGCTCTTTCATATGTCAGTAGCTTAAAAGCCCAGTGTAATTCTAAGAGCATTTTGACATGTTAATTTTGGTCTTTCCCTGAGTCTCGTGCCTTCCATAGTGTCCTCAGACACCAGGCAAGGAAATCTGTCCTATTCCATTTGCATATGGCCTAACCGATGGAGTTGATTTTTTTTAACTGTATTAAGAATTGTTGCATTAGGGATATTCAAATCTTGCAGCAGTTGTGCATTAGTCTTGTGTTCTGGCTAATGAACTCCATTTATTTTCTTGAAGCATTTCATTTAAAAAGTCAACAATTTCCATTCTGCTTCTTTATTGTGGTTCAAGTTTCTACCTTGTAAAGAGCTGTTGGTAATGTCATACTTTCATATAATTTTATATTTTAAAGTTGTAGTTTAGAGTTTAGTTTAGTTTAGATGGTGTAGGTATCATCTGTGACCATGGTATGGAGAGTTGTGTTTTATTGTTGCTATGTCATTTAAATGTGAAGTATGCTCACATGTGATTGAAATCATTAACTTGTTCTATGATTTCCTGATTAAGGGTTACATAATCATCCACCATGAGGTGATTACCTGGGTGGTTGCCAGCAGTGCAAGGATCCCTGTGAGAAAAGGGTGTATGTGGAACTACAAGGGGGGGGGGTGATTATGAAGAGCTCAGGAGACAGCTTGTGGGTGTAGCATGGAATGAGGAGTTAGCTGGAAAAGAAATCAATGCAGCTTGGGGGATTTTCAAAAACTATCTAGTAGTTCATATGTCTAAATGTATTCCAAGGACGAGAAGGTTAAATAAGGTAGGTGTGAGATGGATGAATAAAGAGATTAAGTATGCGATAAAGAGAAAAAAGGCATTGTGGAGGCAGCTTAAGAGAAGTGGAAGTAACCAATTTCATGAGGTCTACAAAGACAGGGCAAGGAGGGTGATTTGGTTGGCGAGAGTAGCTAAAGAGAGGTATGAACAGCAGTTAGCTAATGAAGCCAAAAAGAATCCTAGGAAGTTCTTTCAATATGTAGCCAGCAAAAGAAAGAATGATTATGGAAGGATGACATTGATTGGAAGAAATGGTATAAAGACAGCTGTTGCAGAATGTGTGGTGGGGATACTTAATGAGCAGCTCATAAAGATCTTTCAATCTTGTGAATGTGACTTCATGGAAGGATTGAGAGCAGTTGATGATGGGGAGGAGAGACTGACTGTAGGTGAGCAAGAGGTGTATGGGGAGTTGAGTAAACTAGATGTTAATATGGCTGTGAGACTTGATAATATATCGCCACGTATTCTGAAAGAATATGCCAGGGAGTTGACATCTGCCTTGAAATATTTTTTTAATACGAGTCTTGCGCTCTGTCAAGTTCCCAAGGAGTGGAAGGAGGACAAGATTGTGCCACTCTTCATAAAGGAGGTGATCGAAAGCATCAAAGTATAGGCCTATCTCTATGTCAGGTATTGTAGTTAAGTTGTTGGAGAAGCTTGTGAGAACTAGGATCCAGAAATGGGTTGATTACAATGGTATTATCTTTGATGGACAGCATGGATTTGCTAAAGGGAGGTCATGTTTTAGTAATCTACTTACTTATTACAATAAAGTGACTGCTTCCTTGTACAGAGGAGAAGAATACACAGTAATATACTTGGATTTCGCAAAAGCTTTTGATAGAGTACCTCATGATAAGTTGACAGTCAAACTAGAGCAGATGGGGTTGGATACTAGATTAGTGCATTGGATTGGAGACTGGCTATCTGAGAGGTATCAACAAGTTGTGTATGGGGGTGCGATATCCAGGAAAAGGAAAGTCACTAGTGGAGTGCCTCAGGAGTCTATTTTAGGGCCATTACTATTTAACTTGTATATTAATGATATTGGCGAAGATTTGGATGGAGATATTCAGTTGTTTGCTGATGATACAAAGTTGGGACGAACCATGAAGAGTAGAGAAGATGTTGTGGCCTTGCAAGAAGACTTGAATAAATTGAGTGATTGGGCAAGCAAATGGTGATGTGAGTTCAATGTTGCAAAATGTAAGGTTTTAAAATTTGGAAAACAAAGATGGGATGCAGAATTTATGCTTGGTGAGAATATATTGTTGGAGGTAGAGGAAATAAGAGATCTGGGGGTGGTAGTGGATAAGGATCTAAAATTTAGGGGACACATCGCCAAAATTGTGAAGACAACACAAAGACTTCTGGGAATGATATGGAGGACACTGACGTGTAGAAGTAGGGAGATTCTTGTTCCATTGTGTAAGGCTTTGATTATGCCACATATGGACTATTGTGCCCAGATTTGGTCAGCGGGTTTTCAGAAGGATGAGGAGATGTTGGAAATGGTCCAAAGGGACCTCTGGAATGTTGAGTATGAGGAAAGATTGAGAAGATGTAATTTGCAGAGTCTGGTGGAGAGAAGGAAGAGGGGAGATATGATAGAGACCTACAAGTTGGTAAGGGGTTGTTATACGATCAATGGTGGAGAAGTTCTACAGAGAATAGTGAGAAATCAGGGGAGAACCAGAGGTCATCCCTGGAAACTCTATAAAGAGGGTGTGAGTAGGGCAGTGAGAGGCAGGTTTTTTTCGTGCAGAGTTGTGAATGATTGGAATGCCTTTCCTGAGATTGTGGTGTCTGCAAGTTGTTTGAGTGTGTTTAAGTCACAGTATGATGAGATGTGTGTGTGATAAAAGGGTAATAATAAAATTGGCTCCATGAGGTCTTGGGTAATAATAATAATAAAAATAATATATTATCTTCCTCCTGTCTACTGATTTTTATATATTTGTTTTATTTTAATTTATAGTCATATTACAATTTCTGCAGGTTTCTTGTAATTGTGCAAGCTGGTATTGGAGATTTGATTTGTTATCAGTTATAATGGCTATTGACTATGGTTTTCTGCAGGGTTCTGTTCTTGGAACACTATTGTTTAATTTGTTCATTAATGATATAGGAAAGGATCTGAAAGGAACTATTCAGTTATTTGCCTATGATGCAAAGTCGGGTAGAGCAATAGTTAATACAGATGCTGTTAAAATTTTGCAGGATGATTTGAATAGATTGGCAGACTGGGAAAAGGAGAATGGATGCCAATTTAATGTAACAAAATGTAATGTTAAATATTTTGGGGTTAAGAAATTTCCAGCTGTATACCACATTGGTGGAACTGCACTACAGGAAATTGACAAAGCAAGAGACTTGGGAGTGCTAGTGGATAGGGAGTTAAAGTTTAGGGGGTACATAGCAAAAGTGACTAAAGCAGCTCATCAGATCACTTGGTTACTGAAGAATACTTTGACAAGCAGGTTATTGTTCCTCTTTATCGAGCCTCAATAAGACCCCATCTTGACTACTGTGTGCAGATCTGGGTGCCAGGGTTTCTTGGTAATGAGGCAGTAGTAGAGGATCAGAGGCAAGTGAAGACCTGAAGCAAAATGGCATCAGGTCTATGGAATGAACCTTACGAGAACAGACTGAAGATTTGTGGGTTACAGAAACTGATTGGTAGGCAGAAAAGGGGTGATATGATTGAGACATACAAATTATTAATGGGTTCTTACAAGATTAATTCTGAGGAAATTTTTCTAAACAGGTGTGTTGGTGGGAGAACTAGGGGGCCATCCATGGAAACTGAGTAAGAGTGTAGTTAGCAAGGGTGTTAGAACTAGGTTTATTACTTGCAGGTTATTGTTCCTCTTTATCGAGCCTTGATAATACCCCATCAAGGGTCTTATCAAGACCGCAACCTATTCCACTCATTCACTACTTGGAAAGTAGTGAATGAGTGGAAAAGGTTGCCAGAATCTGTTGTGGGTGCAATGAGTGTGAATAAGTTCAAAGCAAAGTATGATAGATACTGCTAAATGTTGGATAATTCTTGACATGATGTTTAGGGCCTCCCTCGATGAGTCTAAGGACTCCTTGGAGTTACTCATAATAATAATAATAATAATTACTGCATCATATGCATATACGTATGAAGTCTGTGATTGATCTACAACTTTTACTTCTTTTGTTGAGGACAATGCTTCTTTAATAAGTGTTTGGATGAAAACGTTAAAAAGGTATAGGGAGGGTGGGCATCCTTGCATAACTCAAGTTTTGCAATTTGTGATATTTTTATATTGTGCTACTGCACTTGTATTCTGATAGTAGTTTGAAATTAATTTTTGTGTGTCAAAGTCTATGTTTTTCTTTTTTAATATTTGAATAATTTTTTCTATGTTGATGGAATCAAATGCTTGTTTAAAATCCATGAAACAGCAATAGAGGTTTTTCCTTTTTTTTTCATGTGATTTCATCCACAATATGAAGAGTAAAGATCTGATCGATTGTTAACTTGTTTTTTTCCAATTTTTTTTTTTTTTTTAATTGTGGTCAAACACAGACCACAATAACTATCACACCTTGCCTTCAAAAGTGAGCATTCACTGGCCATGCTGGAAAAGCTTCTAAGAGTGGAAAGAAGGCAAAATATTACCATTCCAAGTATAGTTATAGGACAGATGTTTCCAATTATAGACCAGTCTATATATCTACAACTGTGATCAAGGTATTGGAGACTCTGGTTAGGAATAGTATACAGCATTGGGTTCATGACCATGGAATTATTCTCTGTGATGATCAACCAGGATTTGTGAGGGGTAGGTGTTGTTTTTGCAGTCTGCTTGCATTTTATGATAAGGTGATAAATGTGTTGGATATGGGCAATTCATATACAGTGATATTCTTGGACTTTGCAAAGGCATTTGATAGATTATCACATGAAAGTTAGTGTATAAGCCAGTGGCAGATCAAGCACTTGGAGGACCACAAGCACAACCTAGTTTTGAGGCTCCCTTGTTCTAAATACTAAGTAATGCTATGAAATCAATTTATTACTTAATAAAAAAAATACTGATCGATCAATCATTTCCTTAAAAATAAATCTATATTTTTAGCCTTTTGCAGTCACAGATATGATCATCATAACTCATTACTGTTTATTGTGGTGTTTAAAATAAAATGCAAAATATAATATTAATTATTTATTAATAAAAAAATAATAGAAAAAATTACTTTATGTATCTTATTTATTGCAGAAAATTTATGTAAAATTTATTTTTAATAATTATTAAAATTGTTAATATTTACATTAAATATTATTAAACACTGTTGGAACATTAGAACAAGTATGTACATACATTAGAATTGTAAATATAAAAATTAAATTGGAACTATTCTCGCTTTATGTTTAGCGAATTTATCAATAATATATTCATAATCTAATAACTGAACTACATCATTTCTAATGAACATCATTGACAAATTAGTTAAATGCAACTGAGTTATTCGAATTTCATAAATAATTTTTAACACTAATTATAAATTATAAATAGAAACAATATAGGATGTAATATCCCTTAACTTAAATAATTTGTAACACTTTTCAGAACCTAAATTGAATGATCACCGCTAGCATTACAAATAGGTATTGTCAAAAAATTTTTTAGAATTGTTTCTACATTTGGAAATGTAGACTGCAAACCCCCAATTAATAACTTGTACATGTCAACAGGATCGGTGATATTTTCTCCTTTTATGAATGCAATGAAATGAAGAACTTCATCTTTAAAATATTTAATGTCAATATCTTTATGATATTTTGCTTTTATTCTGTCCACACATTCATTAAATTCAACATCAGTCATTTTAAAATTGAAAAATAATTGAAAATCCTTTAGCACATCAGTGTAATTGGCGGTTATCCTAGATATTTCAGAAATGAGTATGTCACAAATAACAATATGCACATTTATTACAAAATTTTGTTTTATAGTAAAATGTGTCTCATTATGAGCAGTAGCGGCTTGTGGCTTAAAATCATGGGGGTGCTGCAACTTTCAAAATATACATACACACTGTAAGTACAGTGTATACGCGTTTGGATAAAATATCAAAATTATGGTAAAAATTATTAAAAAAATTAAATGCGAAACAATATTGTTTATTATCGATAAAATTATACAGTTTGGTATAATTCAAAATTACTTAAAATTAAAATATATTCTTCTTGTTTTGTTTCATTAAAAAATATTGTTTATTGTCAATAAAATTATACAGTTTAGTATAATTCAAAATTATTTAAAATAAAATCCAAATCATAACTCCAACAATGTTCTAAAAGAAAAACTATAACAAATGTTATGTCTTTAATTGTAATGTCCAAATATTTAAAGAGACGGAGTAAACACGATAAGCACTACGAACACTCTACTACTGGTGCAAACTGCATATAAACAACAGTGAACTGCACGACGGACAGTGCCACAGTACGCTAATAGTGCTGTTAGTGTCCTTCGCTCTCCTAAGTGCTACAAGATGGGTTTTAATTATTTTTTACAAAATAAGAGAATTGTATAGAATTGTTAATGATAAAATTAAATATTACAAGCAAATAGAAATAAATTAATAAATATATTTATATATCAAGAAAAATTGGGGGTGCTGCAGTTCTGCAGTGCCTATGCATGAGCCGCCCCTGATTATGAGTAGTTTCTTCAAATTTAAATTTTCTTCCTTCTTTTAAACTGTCCACCTTGTAGTTTCAGTTTTCTGTTAAAAAATTGGCATCATTCTCAATTTCATCGAATATATTCCTGACATTCATGATAAATTCGGAAAGTGATTTCAAAAGATTTGTCTCTAACAATAAATTGTACTGCATGCCCTGTAATGATTTGCTGGTACTTTTTATTCGTTGTAACAACTATCCCATAAAACTGTTAGTAAAGCGGTTTCATATTCATTAAAATATACTGATAGTTTCTTTGCTTCCAATTTACTCATTGGTTTTCAATGGCAGACATACTAATTTGAATTAGAGCTTCTTTGACATTTTGATAATTAGATTTTAATGCTGAAACTGCATCTGCTCTTAATGCCCATCTAATGTCAGTTATTCTTTTTATATATCGAGATTGAATGTGTGTCATACTGTTTATGAGTATATTCCATCAGCGAGTGGATGACGAGAAATATACATATAAATTTTGAATAAAGTCAAAATAATGCAATGCGCCAGAACAAGATTCTACACCACAATTTCGTATTAAATTTAGGTTATGGCTAGTGCATAGGTTGCTGTATCGACATGATGTTTTATTCTAGCTAGCAATCCGCTGTATTTTTCAGCCATATTTGCTGCATTATCTTATGTTTCACCTATACAGTTTTTATATCTATAGATAACTCTCCCAAAAAATTTAATATGATCCGTTCTAACTATTCAGAATCGGGATTTTCGATTTTGAGGAATCCAAAAAAACATTCTTTTATATTTCTATTTTTATTATTATTATTATTATTATTATTCAGGCCTCCAAGGAGTCAAAAGACTCATCGAGGGAGGTCCTTTCTAAGACATAAAGTCTGTCAAGACTCATCGAGGGGAGGTCCCCCCCTGAGAAACACAAAGTTTATCATACCACTCCTTAAACCCACTGACCGTTCTCGCTCCCACCACTCCATCAGGCAATGCATTCCACGGCACAACCACCCTCCACACAAAGAAACCACTCCTTACCCTCTTGCTCACAGTTTCCTTTCGTAACTTCCAGGGATGGCCTCTTGTCATCACTCCTTCCCGCTGATCAACCAAGCGAAAGAACTCCCCAGTGTCAACCCTGTAACCACCTCTCAACAGTTTAAAAGTCTCAATCATATCACCTCTCCTTCTTCTATCCACCAAACTCTGCAGTCCACATTCTCTCAGCCGATCCTCATAACTATCCTTGTACAGTCCTGAAACCATCTTTGTCATCCGTCTTTGTATCCTTTCCACAGTTAATTTATCCCCTTCAAATCCTGGGGACCAAATCTGAGAACAGTAGTCCAAGTGTGGTCTGATCAGAGACTTATACAACGGAATGATAACCCTCTTATCTCTGCAGGTCAGTGTCCTTCTCATAATAGCAGCAATCCTCTGTGTTACCTTCACCACCTTTGCAATATGTCCCCTAAACTTCAGGTTTCTATCAATCATCAACCCCAGATCTCTTGTATCCCCTACTTCCTCCAGTATAACTCCTCCCATAGAGTATGCAGCATCCCATCGATGTTTCCCAAACCTCAAGACCTTACATTTTGCTGCATTAAACTGAAACCCCCATTCATTTGCCCATCTATCTAGCTTATTTAAATCCTCTTGCAGGGCTACCACATCTGCACTATTATTAATAATCCTTCCCAGCTTCGCATCATCCGCAAACAACTGAATATCCCCCTGCAATCCACTGGCTATGTCATTGATATAAAGGTTAAACAATATAGGTCCTAGTACTGAGCCCTGTGGGACCCCACTTGTAACCCTCTGCCTCCTGGAAACTGCTCCACCATACACAACTCTCTGATACTTATCAGACAGCCAATCCTGAATCCAGTTGACCAATCTGACATCCAGACGCATGTGCTGCAACTTAAATATCAGCTTATCATGTGGCACCCTGTCAAATGCCTTCGCCAAGTCTAAGAAAATTGCAGTATATGCCTTTCCCTCATCTAATGCTCTTGTAACTTTATTATAAAAGGCTAGCATATTGCTAAAACAAGAGCGTCCTTTCACAAATCCATGTTGATTCTCACAGATAACATTACCCTCATCTGCCCAATGCTGTACACGGTCCCTCACTACTTTCTCCAAGATCTTAACAACTACTTATGACACACAGTCTGGCCTATAATTAGACACTTCCAGTCTGTTACCACCCTTATGCAATGGCACTATCTTACCTTCCTTCCATTCCCTGGGCACCTTTGCCAAAGCCAGACTTTCATTGAAAAGCCACGTTAAAGGTATTGTCAATTCCCTAGCACATTCTCTCAAAACTCGTGGCGAAATACCATCCAGTCCCACAGCTTTACTGACATCCAGAGTACTCAGTATCTGAAACACACTCTCCTCCTGTACCTCCAGACCTCGTACCAGTCCTATCCCTCTAGCATTAAAACTGACTCCTCTAGGATGAAATACTCCAATAAAGTGTTCATTGAACAATTCCACTATGTCCTCTGCATCAGTCACTCTATTCCCATTTTTATCCCACAATATCATTCTTCCACAGTCATTTCTCCTCCTACTGGCCACATAGCTAAAAAATTCCCTAGGATTTTCTTTGGATCTTAGGGCCAATCTCCTCTCATATTCCAGTTTCGCTTTCCTTACCACACGAGTCACTCTTCTGGCCTGTGTCTTATATTCCTCATGCATCTCTTCACCTGTCTCCTTATATCTCTTCCATAGCCTCTTTTTCGCATGCAATTCCTGTTTAATATTGTTTGTCATCCACTTTAGTCCAAATTGCGCCCTCTTCTTCACTCGTGGTATACAACTTACCATTGCTGATAACAAATATTCTTTCACAATTTCCCACGCACTGGTGATATCCCGGCCTTCCAATTCCTCCCTCCATGAAACTTCCCGAAGTTGGTGTCTAAGACTATTATAATCACCTGCCTTATAATTCCACATAAGTTCCCGTCTCTTTGATACTCCTGCATGTCTATTCATTTTCCAAGTCAAAACCATATGGTCACTCTCTCCAACTGGTGGGAGAGACGTCAACTCAGTTATTATCAACTCTTCTGATGCTATAACTAAATCCAAAATTTTTGAACCTCTTGTTCCCTCTGTTACATGTTGCCTAAGACATTTGTCCCTCAAGAATTCTAGAAATTCCATTCCCCTATTGTTACATGCATCTTCCTCTCTCCAATTTATACTACTGAAGTTAAAATCTCCCATAACAATCATTCTTCTTGCACTTGCCAAACTTAGCTGTCTAAACATCTCCTGGTCCCCATCCTCTGTGCTCCTGGGTCTGTAGCAACACCCCACTAAATATCCTGTCTTGCCTACCTCTACCTCACATCATACACTCTCAAAATCATTTGTCTCACTACCTTCCAAATTCTCCACTCTTAGAGGACATAGGTCATCACTTATCATAAGCAGCACCCCACCACCACGCTTTCCCCTCCTATCCTGGCGAAAAATGCTATACCCTGCAACTACTATTCCTGTTGTTTTATCCCCTTCTGTCAACCACGTCTCAGTGATCGCAATAATTTTTGGCCAGGCTGATGCTATCTGCGCCACCAATTCCTCTCCCTTATTCCGGATACTCCTGGCATTAGTATACAGCATATAAATGCCATTGTTTCTATACCCAGCATTATCCTTTCTAGACTCCACTGGGCTCAGTCTTACCTGACATTGTCTCCCTTCTCCCAAGTATCCATTCCCACAAGAGGCCACCCCTGCTATCATCCTCCCTGGGACACACTGACTCATTCAGAACAGCAATCTCTCCAGATGCCTACGTCCTTCCTCATTCAAATGTAAACGGTCTCTCGCAAGCAACTCCTCTCTTTCCTCAAACGCACTCCAAGCATCCACATATACCAGTCCTCTCTTGTCACATATTCTCGCTATTATGCCATTCAATATCACCGCTCTTCTGCTCAGCTCATCATTATCATACCTAGGCAACACGCACACTATTTTTCCTCTCTCTGTCTTCTTCCGTACAGTCTCAAGCAAAAATCTCATATCTCTCGCTGCCCGACTTACATTACCACTCAAGCCATTCGTTCCTACCATCACAATCATCTCATCCACCCTTTCACTTCTCTTAATTGCCATAGCCACCCTTTCTATTGTTCCTCCTGGCAAACACTCCTCACGCATCCTATCCTGAACACCACGGATCATTGAGTCACCATACATTATACCTCTTACCATTCCATCGCTCCTATTGTTTCCATTCTCTCCTCTTCTTTCATTCCCATACCTCTCTCTTCTACTGTTTCCATTCTCTCCTCTTCTAGCACTCCCATACATCTCTCTCATTCCCTCTCTCCTACTGTTTCCATTTTCTCCACTTCTAGCACTTCCATATCCCTCTCTCATTCTGTCTCTCCTACTACTGTTTCCATCCGCTCGTCTTCTAGCATTCCCATACCTCTCTCTCATTCCATCTCTCCTACCGTTTCCATTCTATCAACATTTTATCAACAAATCTTAGAATAAAAGCTAATTGATCTACATGAGTTATATCAAGAGTAGAGTCTACAATAATGGAGTAATAAATTGCTCCTTGAACTTCAGAAATTCCCATTAAATTTATAATTTCATCACATACAATGTGCAATAAATAATTCACTTTGTCTCTACGTGGATTACTGAATCTTTGCAATTGACTTTTCAAAAAAACTATCGAATTTCGCAAGATACTCGATACAACTTGTGAAATTTCTCATTTGATTGGAATCTGCACCTTCTCTGTGGCCAAATGCTAATCCCAAACTGGCCAATAATTTCACAGTGGTACTCATTTGTTTTAAAAGCTCACCAATACTTTTGTTCTGAATCAATTTACTTTTCCAAGTGTATATCGATACGATCAGTAATCAATAATCTTTTTGGAGAGTTAACAATGATTTGAAATGAAATGGGAATATTCATGTTCTTTCAAGCATCATCATCAAATTCCTGACATGTACCCTCAAGGGGTGTACAGGATATGATAGTACTACATGAAAAATTTGCATCATTACTAACTTCTTATCTACAATTTTCCTCCAAATCAGTCTGTTACTTGTCAAGACTCCAACGTTAACAGATCTTATATTTCTATCGTCTAAGGCACTTTGTACCATATCAATCCACCTATATCTTGGTCTTCCTCTGGGTTGTTTTGCTGCCAACCTGGCAGAGAACACTTGTTTTGCTAATCTTTCCTCGCCCATTCTGTTTAAGTGACCATACCACCTAAGATTAGCTCTGCTAACGCATTCCTGGATGCTGACAATGTCTAGTTCTTTCCTAATATCCTCATTTTTAATATGATATTGCCACTGATGCCATCTGTTCAGGCCTCTAATCTTTCTCAGGACTCTTATCTGCAGTCTCTAGTCTTTGGTCAAGTATCTTACTTCTGCCCCAGCTCTCAGATCCATAAGTTACAATTGGTTTGAACACTGTCTTGTATACAGCTAATTTAGTGTTTTGACTAATTTCTCGCTTACTTCATATGAATTTATTCAATTGACTTCCTACTTTGTTGATTCTGTTGTCTATTTCCATATTTAATTTACCATCTTCACTAAAAATCGTGTCTAAGTAGCTGAAATGTTTTACTTGTTCCGCAGGTTCTTCGTTCACAACACAGTTGACATTTTCAGTGATTCTACCTATTTTCATTGTCTTTGTCTTTTTATTGCTGACCTTCATACCATATCTATTACAACAGCTATTCAATTTAGTCAGGGAAACTTGCAAACTTGTAGTGGATTTATTTAGAAGTATAACATCGTCCACATAAAGCAAAGAGCTGACATTAACATCTCGAATTCTGATATCATGTTTAATACCACTTTCCTTCATAATGTGATCCATATAGATAATGAATAACAGAGGGGGATAATGTACATCTTTGTCCAACACCAGATTTAACATTAAACCAACTTCCTGTACTTCCTTCAATTCTAACTGCTGACTTACAACTCAAATAAAGACTAAGTATTGCTTGATATAATGCCCCATTGACACCATATAACTGTAGTGTATTGAATAGCTTCTGTCTTGGCACCTTGTAATATTTCCAAATCAACAAAACTTAAATACAGATCTTTGTTATTTTCCCATGCTTTCTCAACTATTTGTCGTAAAGTGAAGATCTGACCCTGACAGCCTTTATTTGGCCTGAATCCAGCTTGTTCTTCACCAAGTTTTTCTTCCACAATTCTTCTCAACCGTTTCTCAAGTATACTGTCATAAATCTTGCCAGGAACACTCAATTTGGAAATACTTCTGTAATTCTCACATTCAGTTTTATTTCCCATTTTATATATGGGTACTATTAGAGCTCTACTCCAATCATCAGGAATTCGTCCCTCTGTATAGGCCTTCTGAACTATGCAGTGCAGCCACTGTAAGACTCTTATACCACCATACTTCAGCATTTCTGGTCGAATATCATCTACTTCTGTTGCCTTTCCACATTTCAAGCCTTTGGTGGCTTTTTCTACTTCAAGTATGGATATGTATTCCTGATTGTATGCCTGTTGAGTATTTTTAACACTGTGCTATCACTGCTTTTTTTCATTTAGCAATTTTTCAAAGTGATTAATCCACACTTCAAGGATATCTTTTTCTCCCGTTTTCATGGCAAAGTTCTTTCAAGCTTCAGGCTAAATTTCTCCAGGTGTTGAACCTTGTTGAAAATTTTGTATGTAATTTGGAAAACAGTCTGCACACATAACAATAGACACATTTACTTGTTCCAGAAAATAATAACCATTTACAAAATTCTTTGATGCCAGTTGCTTTCACACAAGGAAAATTAGATTCAGAAATATTTCAATAGTAAGATCAGTTAATAGTTTTATATTGTACTTTAAGAGTTGTAATATCTCCAGTATTACATAGTTTTTTGATTAAATAGTATTCTATCATTTTATCAGATAAATTCACTGGCAACAATGCGATATCATTGGGAAAATCATGATGGGTTTTCATTTTTACTAGAGTCTGCTGAAATGTTGCAAATTTTTTTTTATTGTTTAACTAACATTGTACACAGGGCTGCCACTCACATTTTTCGAAATTCTCCAGATTAGACCTCAAAAATTCCCCAGATTAGGGAAAAATTCCTCAGGTAGTAATAACTTGGGCTCAGATTTTTAGGTCGTAAAAAAGTGCAAAATATGCGTCCAAGTGTACACTAAAAAGATTTAAAACATCCGAATTATGCTCTTAAATATGCAAAAAACTCAAACTATATACTTAAATATGCCTTTATTAATTTATAATTCTGCATGGTTTAATTAAAACATTACACATAAATTAAAAACAATATAAAATACAAAAAATTGACATTTAAATAGTTACCTACTAACTGACCAGAAAAATGACTTAAAAAATTTGCTCATTTTTTTATTAATTTTTTTAATTACTTCTCTCTTTCTCTTTTCTGTAACAAAGTATACTTTCATTTAAAAAAAAATTATAAGTTTATATTATATGAAGAATACATGCTTAACTTACTTTAATTGACATTTCCTCCCTCTTCTTCTTTGCCAATATCTTCTGGTAATTGATTACATTCCCTTTGCTGCTTTGCGGTATTAAGTCAATTTTTATATCTATTATGAACTGTGTGACTTTCCAACTCCTTGATTAATGTTTTCGGTGGCTCCCAAGAAGTACATGTTGCGTTTTGTCTCGCTAAGCACTGCTTTGCTAGGATTCTGTCTCTCACAGTTTCTGTTTTTAATGAATTAGCTAATTTTGTTTTTATACAATTCTTTTGAGAAAATTTGCTCCACACATGCAGATGAATGTGGCAGAATAGTAAGATTTGTCATAAAATATGACAGTAAACCATATTTATTATTATTCATGCCATCTTTTTTGACAGTCAATGAATACAAATATCGAGGAATGCCAATATCTTTAGGAATTGGTAGATCTGATGCTACGAGACGATAACTTCTCCACTCATCATCTATTTGATTTAACCTAATATCATCAAGTAAGGAGAATTGAGCAACAAGATGGTGACAGGTTAGGGTAACAACAACTTTTGGGTCCAAGATTCGTAATTTTGCAACAATGCAGTCTTCATCGAAGACAAATCTTTTCTTTATTTGTGAACTAAGTTCCACAAGAACCTGTAAACAATCATTTTTAAATCTCAATAAAATAGCGTTATCTTTGAAAGGGTTTCTAATTAAGTGCACCATTGCTCTACCACTGAAGTAAATATCATTGACATTTTTATGTTGATTTTTATATTAAATTTTTATATTTTCTGATAATTTAGCTGTTCTTAAAAACATGAGAAAATTGGACGTTATACTCAGAAAAGAAGATAGCAATTATTGCTAGCTAATTGTTTATCCCCTGTTGATGCTTTCTTATTAAGAAATTGAATAATAACAGCTGTCGACTTAGCAGACTGATAATTACTTTTATGTTTGGCTGAATCTTTATGCTTTATTAGTGCAGATTTGTTTGCATTTTCAAATGTAATATTACAACACTTACAGTAACTGGTATCATTGCTTCTCACGTCTTGCTGCAGCCAGTCTTTTAATTCAGGATATTTTAACAAATCTTCTTTAATGCTTGAGAATACCACTTCTGTTTTTTCTTTGATGGCTCCATATGGTTGGATTGGAAGTACCATAAATATGAAAATAAGTAAAAATATTGATAATTTAAAAAATTTGTCAAACACTGTACAAGCACAAGGATTTCTACGATAACACTGCAAGAGGTTGCGCTATATGTATGTAACGATGTAAAACCTGTGTGATAAGAAAGGGAAAACGAAACCAGAACAGAGCAAAAACGGTTTATTTATCAGATTGAGTATAGAAAATGAGAGAATGGGTGTGCAAGAGGAGCAGGGAAATGGGGAGGCTCAGGGTGGACAGTGGTACACAGCATAAGAAAGGTGCATGCTCCAAGAGGAGGTGAGCATGTGTCGGCAGGAAAGGAATAGGATGACCAGGGATCAAGAGGAAACAGTTGGAATTGAAAAGGGTTTTAAAATGAAGAAGTAGAAAGAGAAATGGCCCCAGTCGAGCATGAAGAGATCTCATATCGTGTGAGTGGTAGTATCAGTGGAACTAGCTGTAGATCTAGATACAAACACAAATGAGCTGTTGTGTTTGTATACAAATGCAAGAAGTATAAGAAACAAGTCAGATGAAATGGTTGCACTAATTACATCTGTTCACCCAAAGATTGTAGGAATAAGTGAGACATGGCTGGAAGAGGATGACATCCTGACAGGAATAGAGATGGAAGGGTATGATGTGTTTCGTGAGGAGAGAGGAGGTAAAAAAGGAGGGGGGTGCTGTTGATGATAGAGAAAGAGTTATGTCCATATAAAGTGGAGATGCAAGAGGGAAATAGTGCCAGTGGTTTTGAGGTAATATGGTGTGAGATAGAGGTGAATGGAATCAAATACTTGGTGCGAAGTTGTTATAGACCAGTTAATGTGGATGGTGGTGATAATGAAATGTACAATCAAATTACCAAGTAAATAAGAAAAGGGTAATCATTATAGGTGATTTTAATTATGGCAATATAGATTGGAATGATGAGATAGCAACTGGAGTTAAAGAAAATGAGTTTTTGAGAGATAACTACCTCAGACAGTATGTAACAGAGGGCACACAAGGATTGAGAGTCCTGGATTTCGTCATCTCATCAGAGGATGTAATTGTAAATGAGGTGTCAAATCATCCACCAATTGGTGAAAGTGACCATGAGGTGATTACCTGGGTTGTTGCCAACAGTGCGAGGACCTCTGTGAGAAAATGGTATACGTGGAACTACAAGAGGGTGATTATGAAGAGCTCAGAATACAGCTTGTGGGTGTAGCGTGAATTGAGGAGTTAGCTGGAAAAGAGATCAATGCAGCTTGGGGGATTTTCAAAAACTGTTTAGTAGATGCAATGTCTAAATGTATTCCAAGGGTGAGAAGGTTAAATAAGGTGGGTGTGAGATGGATGAATAAAGAGATTAAGCATGCAATATAGAGAAAAAGGGCATTGTGCGGCAGCATAAGAGAAGTGGAAATAACGAATTCCATGAGGTCTACAAAGACCAAGCAAGGAGGGTGACTTGGTTCTTGAGAGTAGCTAAAGAGAGGTATGAACAGCAGTTGGCTAATAAAGTTAAAAATAATCCTAAGGAGTTCTTTCGATATGTAGATAGCAAAAGAAAGAATGATTATGGAAGGATGACATTGATTGGAGAAAATGGTATAAAGACAGCTGTTGCAGAATGTATGGTGGAGATACTCAATGAGCAGTTCATAAAGGTCTTTCAATCTTGTGAATGTGACTTCATGGAGAGATTGAGAGCAGTTGATGATGGGGAGGAGAGACTGACTGTAAGTGAGCAAGAGGCGTATTGGAGAGTTCAGCAAACTAGATGTTAATAATGCTGTGGGATTTGATAAGATATCGCCACATATTCTGAAGGAATGTGCCAGGGAGTTGACACCTGTCTTGACATATTTTTTTCATACGAGTCTTGCACTCGGTCAAGTCCCTAAGGTGTGGAAGGAGGGCAACATTGTGCCACTTCATAAAGGAGGTGATCGAACTCAAGCATCAAAGTATAGGCCTATCTCTGTGTCAGGTGTTGTAGTTAAGTTGTTGGAGAAGCTTGTGAGAATTAGGATCAAGAGATCGGTTGATTACAATGGTATTATCTTTGATGCACAGCATGCATTTGCTAAAGGGAGGTCATGTTATAGTAATCTACTTACTTATTACAATAAAGTGACTGCTTTCTTGGAAAGTGGAAAAGGATACACTGGGTGATTGGGCACGGAAATGGGGATGTGAGTTCAATGTTGCAAAATGTAAGGTTTTAAAATTTTAAAAAACAAAGATGGGATTCAGAATTTATGCTTGGTGAGAATATATTGTTGGAAGTAGAGGAAATAAGAGATCTGGGGGTGATAGTGGATAAGGATCTAAAATTTAGGGGGCACATTGCCAAAATTGTGAAGGCAACACAAAGGCCTCTGGGAATGATGCAGAGGACACTGAAGTGTAGAAGTAGGGAGATTTTTGTTTCGTTATATAAGGCTTTGATTAGGCCAGTCATGGACTATTGTACCCAGATTTGGTCACTGGGTTTTCAGAAGGATGAAGAGATGTTGGAAATGGTCTAAAGGGGACTGACTAAGGTAGTTTCTGAAGTCTGGAATGGCGAGTTTGAGGAAAGATTGAAAAGATGTAATTTGCAGAGTCTGGTGGAGAGAAGGAAGAGGGGAGATATTCTAGAGACCTACAAGTTGGTAAGGTGTTGTTATAGTATCAATGGTGGAGACGTTTTACAGAGAATAGTGGGAGATCAGGGGAAAACCAGAGGTCATCCCTGGAAACTGTATAAAGAGGATGTGAGTAGGGGAGTGAGAAGCAGGTTTTTTTCGTGCAGAGTTGTGAATGATTGGAATGCCTTGCCTGAGAATGTGGTGTCTGCAAATAGTTTGAATGTGTTTAAAACATGGTATGATGAGCTGTGTGTGTGATAAAAGGACCTCCCAGGTGAGTCATTGACTCCATGAGGTCTTGGAGTAGTAATAATAATAATATTTATCAAAAAAAAAAAAAAAAATTCATGAATATAATAGTAAAATATGACAAAAATATTAAAATTCAAACTTTTGTTCAAATTTCCCAAGATTTTGGGAGTTTTTTATTAAAAATCCCTAGATCCCCACATAGCGGCTAAATTCCCTAGAACTTGTGAAAAATCCCATGGAGTGGCAGCCCTGATTGTACAGCCCTGAAACGGGCTGTACAATCAGGGCTGTCCATCTTTGTTATCTGCCTTTACTCTTCATTAGGAACATCTATATCACAAGGTTTTAATTATTATTATTCAGGCTCCATGGAGTCAAAAGACTAATCGCGGGAGGTCCTTCCTAACAAACACAAAGTTATCAAGACTCATCGTGGGAGGTCCCTTCTAGGAAACACAAAGTCTATCATACCACTCATTGAACGCTCTCGCTGTCACCACTCTATCAGGCAATGCATTCCATGGTTCAACCACCCTCCATGCAAAGAAACCACTCCACACCTTCTTGCTCACAGTTTCCTTTAGTAACTTCCAGGGATGGCCCCTAGTCCTCACTCCTTCTTGCTTTTGAACCAAGTGAAAGAACTCCCCAGTATCAACCCTGTAACCACCTCTCGACAGTTTAAAAGTCTCAATCATATCACCTCTCCTTCTTCTATCCACCAAACTCTGCAGTACACATTCCCTCACCCGATCCTCATTACTAACATTGTACAGTCCTGAAACCATCTTTGTTATCTGCCTTTTGTAATCTTTCCACAGTTAATTTATCCCCTTCAAATCCTAGGGACCAAATCTGAAACAGTAGTCTAAGTGTGGTCTGATCAGCGTCTTATACAATGGAATGATAACTCTTTTATCTCTGCAGGTCAGTGTCCTTCTCATTATTGCAACAATCTATAATAACTTTAGTTTAATCCTTTATCCAAGTGTAAGCAATCAAAGTATGCTTACACTTCTCCATGTTTGGTTCTGCCTCCCACCGATGAGACCTTAATAAAGGTCGAAACCAGTCTGGGTAGTGGCCCTTCCCTTAATGCATAGCAGTACACATGTCTGCAAGGAGATGTGCTTTGCATTATGGAAGATACAGAGACAACAAAGTTTGCTTACACTTCTCCATGTTTGGTTCTGCCTCCCACCGATGAGACCTTAATAAAGGTCGAAACCAGTCTGGGTAGTGGCCCTTCCCTTAATGCATAGCAGTACACATGTCTGCAAGGAGATGTGCTTTGCATTATGGAAGATACAGAGACAAGGCGTGATGAGATCTTGGTTCACCTTTGCTCAGAGTTGCCTGGTGTTGCACTACCTTACCTCAGTCCTGAAGATATTTTCAGGTGCAACTTTGTTTGCTTACACTTGGATAAAGGATTAAACTAAATTTATTATAGTCTAACCAAGTGCAAAATAAACTTCCAATATTGCAACAATCCTCTGTGTTATCTTCACCACCTTTGCAATATGTCCCCTAAATTTCAGGTTTCTATCATTCATCAACCCCAGATCTCTTGTCTCCCCTACTTCCTCCAGTATATCTCCTCCAAATGAGTAGGCAGCATCCCATCGATGTGTCCGAAACCTCAAGACCTTACATTTTGCTGCATTAAACTGATATCCCCATTTATTTGCCCATATGTCTAGCTTTTTCAAATCCTCTTGCAGGGCTATCCCATCTGCACTATTACTAATAACCCTTCCCAGCTTCACATCATCTGGAAACAACTGAATATCCCCCTGCAATCCACTGACAATGTCATTGATATAAAGGTTACAAAATACAGGACCCAGTACTGAGCCCTGTGGGATCCACTTGTAACCTTCTGCCTCCTGGAAACTGTCCCACATGCACAACTCTCTGATACCTATTGGACATCCAATTCTGAATCCAGTTGACCAACCTGATATCCAGACCCATGTGCTGAGACTTAAATAGCAGTTTATTATGTGGCACCCTGTGAAATGCCTTTGCTAAGTCCAAGAAAGGTGAAAATGGCAGTATATGCCTTTCCCTCATCAACTGCTCTTGTAACTTTATTATAAAAGGCTAGCATATTGTTAAAACAAGAGCACTCCTTCACAATCCATGTTGACTCTCACAGATAACATTATCCTCATCTGCCCATTGTTGTATATGATCTCTCACTAATTTCTCCAAGATCTTAAAAATTACTGATGACACACAAACTGGCCTATAATTAGGCACTTCCAGTCTGCTACCACCCTTATGCAATGGCACTATCTTACCTTCCTTCCATTTCCTGGGCACCTTTCTTGCAGCCAGACTTTCATTGAAATGCCAGGTCAACAGCGCTGTCAGTTCTTTAGCACATTCTCTCAAAACTCGTGGTGAAATACTGTCCAGTCCCACAGCTTTACTGACATCCAGAGTACTCAGTATCTGAAACACACTCTCCTCCTGCACCTCTAAACCTCGAACCTTCCCTTTCCCTCTAGTATTAAAATTTACTCCTCCAGGAGGAAATACTCCAATAAAGTGTTCATTGAACAATTTCACTATGTCCTCTGCATCGGTCACTGGATTCCCATTTTTATCCCACTATGTCATTCTTCCACAGTCATTTCTCCTCCTACTGGCCACACAGCTAAAAAATTCCCTAGGATTTTCTTTGGATCTTGAGGCCAATCTCTTCTCATATTTCAGTTTCACCTTCCTTACCATACTAGTCACTCTCCTGTCCTGTGTCTTATATTCTATATGCATTTTCTCCTCACCTGTTTCCTTATATCTCTTCTATAGCCTCTTTTTTGCATGCAGTTCCTGTTTAATATTGTTTGTCATCCACTTTACTCCAAATTGTGTCCTTTTGTTCACTCATGGAATACAGCTTACTATTGCTACTAACAAATCCTTCACAATTTCCCAAGCACTAAGGATATCCCGACTTTCCAATTCCTCCCTTCATGAAACTTCCTCGAGTTGACGTCTAAGACTATTATAATCACCTGTTTTATAATTCCACATACGTTCTCATCTCTTTGATACATTTGCATGTCTGTTCATCTTCCGATTCAAAATCATATGGTCCCTCTCTCCAACTGGTGGGAGAGATGTCATCTCAGTTATTGTCAACTCTTCTGATGCTATGACCAACTCGAAAACTCTTGAACCTCTTGTTCCCTCTATTACATGTTGCCTAAGACATTTGTTCCTCAAGAATTCTATAAATTCCTGTCCCTTATTGCTACATGCATCTTCCTCTCCCCAATTTATACTGCTATAGTTAAAATCTCCTATAACAATCATTCTTCTTCCACTTGCTAAACTGAACTGTCTAAACATCTCCTGGTCCCCACCCTCTGTGCTCCTTGGTCTGTAGCAACACCCCACTAAATATCCCATCTTGCCCACCTCTACCTCACACCATATGCTTTCAAAATCATTAGTGTCACTGCCTTCCAAAGCCTCCACTCTTAGAGGACATAAGTCGTCACTTATCATAAGCAGTACTCCTTCACCATGCTTTCCCTTCCTATCCTGCCAAAAAATGCTGTACCCTGGCCAATAATCTTTGTCCAGGCTGATGCTATCGGCGCTACCAATTCCTCTCCTTTATTCCAGATACTCCTGGGATTAGTATAAAGAATAAATTATGGCATTGTTTCTATATCCAGCATTATCCCCTCTAGACATCTCTGTGCTCAGTGTTACCTGATGCCATCCCCCTTCTCCCAAGTACCCATTCCCACAAGAGGCCACCCCTGCTACCATCCAACCTGGGACACACCGATTCGTTCAGAACAGCAATCTCTCCAGATAACTACATCCTTCTTCATTCAAATGCAAGCAGTCTCTCACATACAATTCCTCTCTGTCCTCAAACTCCCTCCAACCATCCACATATTCCAATCTTCTCTTCTGCTCAGCTCGTCACTATCATATCTAGGCAACGCGCACACTATCTTTCCTCCCTGTGTCTTTTTTCGTACAACCTCAAGCAAAAATCTCATATTTCTCGCTGCCCAATTTATATTACCACTCAAGTTATTTGTTCCTACCATCACAATCATCTCATCTGCCCTTTCACCCTCTTAATTGCCATAGCCACACTCTTTACGCATCCTATCTTGAACACCATGGATCATTGAGTCTCCATACAATACACCTTTCATCACCCTATTCCTCAATTGCTCACATGCATCCCTCACTTTCTCTCTGTGCTCTTTTACTTACCTGCCTTCCTGACATCACTCTATCCCTGGTTTCAGTACTCCCTTGCATTCCTCTTATTCCCTCTTTCCTACTATTTCCATTCTCTCCTCTTGTATCATTCCCATAACTCTCTCTCATTCCCTCTCTTCCACTGTTCCTATTCTCTACTCTTCTATCATTCCCATATCTCTTTCTCATTCCCTCTCTTCCATTTATCCTATTCTCTCCTCTTCTATCATTCTCATATCGCTCTCATTCCCTCTTTTCCACTTATCCTATTCTCTCCTCTTCTATCATTCCCTCTCTTATACCATTCCCATAACTCTCTCTCATTCCCTCTTTTCTATGGTTCCTATTCTCTCCTCTTCTATCATTTCCATAACTCTCTCACTCTTACTGTGATTCGCCTTGCATTTGTCTCTTTCATTTGCTTAATCTCATCTTTCACACTTCTCATCTCATTCCCTTGACATTCCACCTGCTCGTTCAGCTCATCTATCTCTCTCTGCAAGTCAGCCTCTCTTATTTGCCATTCATCCTCGCAATTGAGACTATCTCCTAAAACTTCACAATCATTCAACCTTTCCATACTCCCCACTTCCATTATTTTATTCATATTTCTCTCGTCCTCTATCATACCACTCATCTCTCTACATGGAGAATCTCCCATCTCTGACTCAACAAGGTCAGTTATATTCTCAACAAGGTCAGTTATTGTCATTCTAACTCACCAAGTTCCTCCCATTGCCTGCATTTTGCGCATATACATATTCCCCTTCTCTCACCTGCCACATATACAACTGCCGGGATGCATACATTCCGCAAGTCCCACATGCTACAAAATTCTATATGATATTACGCAACATGGAGTCCTTAAATGGGGGAAGACTTGGAGATATGCCATTTGCAATTTTAACTGCCACTGCCTCCATTATTCAAAATAGTGTTGCTAATTAGTGTCAAAAATAGTGTCACAACTAAACACTAAATAAGTATAGGGAAATATAACTATATAAGTAAAAGTACAAACAATTACAAACAAAACATTTAAGTATACTAAATATAAATAAATTTATTTATTTATTTATTTTATTTGTATGGAGTTCCCCCTTTTTCTCCCCCATCTCTATTGGGGTGAGTTGAGCCCCCTAATGGGGGGTTAAGTATTTATGGCTGTAGATCCGTGTGTGTTCACGGGGCTGGTTGCCTGCTTGTGGGATGAAAAACGCCAGATAAACTGGTGGGAAAAACCCTTCTGCCCATGCCTAAGACCAGCTAACTTGGTTATGGATGAGGAAGATCCTCAAATTCCTCACATCTTTGACGGGAATCGAACCTGGGATACTCCTTACCCAGTCATATGGTTGCGAAGTGCACAGCCACTAGGCTAACTGCGCAGACAATATAAATAAATAAAACTAAATAATGAAAACTTATGCTATCTGCATCTTGTCTTCCAGCATTATGCATCCAATTCCGATCCTGTCTTCTCGGTAACCAAAATACACAATATAGCGACAACAACTAACTTCAAAAACAACCACTGAAATGCGCAGTTGAAGTAAAGATAACTATGTCATCTGCAAAGCATAAATGGCTTAGATATCTTCCATTTATCTTCAGACCTTTCCCTTCCCAATCAAGAAGTTTCAATATTTCTTCTAGGCATGCTGTGAATAATTTTGGAGATATTGTGTCACCCCTGTCTTACACCTCTCTGTATTCCCACAGTAGAGATGTTTCCATCGAAATGAATTGCTGCTGTGGCACTGGTGTATGCTGATTTGATGGTCCTCATGTATGGCTCCTCCACTTGTTGATTTCAATGCTAGAAAAGCTTCTGATTATTATAACACAGATATAATGGTATGCGTGTGCTAATTTTGTGCTCAATGGATGATCATTCTGTTTGGGAAAGACATTACAAGCAAAGAGGAAACTAAGTACGGATGAACACGTGTTCATCCGTACTTAGTTTCCTCTTTGCTTGGAATGTTTTTCCCAAACAGAATGAACATCCATTGAGCACGAAACACTGTCAGTCTAGCATCATGGATAAGCAACGTGTGTTGCATGTGGATGTTTTTGCAGAATTGCATATTACTAACTCCATTTTTGATCTTCTCTTCCTTTTTAATTTGCCCTTCGGTTCTTTCTAATTTCTCTTCAGAGTTATTTTGTTCTTCATCGGTAATATGTATAGCGCAAGTTGTTGATCTTTCTGTATGTATTTCGATTTCCTTTCCAGTTTGCTCAGTTAAAAATTTAACCAGCGAATTTGTTTGCTGCAGCGCATATTTTTCCTTTTCTTTTAACCTTTTGTGTTTCTCAGCTCTGCTCTGAAACCTTCTCTTCATGGCTAAATAAAATAAAAAATGCTAAGTAAATTAAAGTAAAAATAATAGTAAAATAAAAGTAATCGAGTTTTGCCTTAAATTGATTTAATATTCGATGGTATGATTCTAATAATTGACTAAAATGCAGTGGATTTTACTGTTTTGAATGGATCCTTGCTGTTGATTCTAATAACGCTGATCACAATAAATAGTGCTTACTGTATATAACATAAACAATAATATAATACATGAATATTTACTTGATAACGTTTCTTTTACAAAAACGTTTTACACAAAAACACCAACCACAAGCAGTTAAGAACTTTTTTTTATTCATTCGCACAGTTTGCAAGAGAAGATCAACTGCGCTTATTTGACTGGATATGGTATGATTCTAATAATTGACTAAAATGCAGTGGATATTACTGTTTTGAATGGATCCTTGCTGTTGATTCTAATAACCAGTGATCACAATAAATAGTGCTTATTGTATATAACATAAACAATTATATAATACATGAATACTTACTTGATAACATTTTTTTTACAAAAAAAACACCAACCACAAGCAGTTAAGAACTTTTTTTTATTCATTCGCGCAGTTTGCAAGAGAAAATCAACTGCACTTATTTGACTGGATAGTAGGTACATAAACGCACAAAGATTTTAAATATTATTTATTACTTAAGATATTTTCTCACAGTCGAAAAGGAAATTTTATTGGTCAGTTATTAAGTAGTAAATACTTTTACTGTGGCATTTGTCATTTGATGAATGGCAAATTGTCTAGATGAAGATGGTATCTATGTCTGAGGTTCACCTCTGAAGAGGCCCCAAGCACGTGCTTCTTGCACCTGTGCGATGGTCCACCACTAGTATAAGCTGCAGAAGATGAAATCAGATAACAGAATAGTTAGATGGATTGAAGATTGACTCTCTGAATAATACAAATGCTATATATAACAGCAGATTGTATATGATGGAGCAATGTCTCAGAAGGGGAGGGTTACCAGTGACATGCTTCAAGGTACTGTTTTTATTGCCTCTGCTGTGTTTAACTTACTTATTAATGATATTTCATGTGAACTGACTGAAATTCTTCACTTGTTTACTGATGATACATGGGAAGAATTATAAAGTTTATTGCAGATGTTGATTCCCTTCTTTCAATAGACTTTCAGCTTATACAAATGAGTTGGGTTGTAGTTTTTGTTGCACTTTGGAGTGCAAAAATATTAGGCTGTGCACTGCATTGGTGAACTATGCTTCAGGAAGTGAATGAGAATTGGAAACTTTTTATAATGGTTGACAGTAGGCTAAAGTGCTGAGGGCACATTGCAAGTGTTGCAAAGACTGCACATTATATTCCTACTATGATAAGAAGTGCAATGACAAGTATAAATAAGGAGGTAGAGGCATCACTGTATAAAGTATTAGTCAGACAACACATTGAATGTTTTGCTCAAATTTGTTCACCTAGTTTTCATTGTGATGTGGAAACACTAGAGAGGATCCAGAGAAGGATAACAAAAGTAACATAAGTACTCTGGAATGTTGGTTATGTGGAAAAGCGTAGGGAAGAATAGATTGGTGGATAAGAGGAAGACAGATGATATATTACAGATGTTTAAACTGAAAGCATTTTACTATATTAATACAGAGGAGATTATAAAAAGAGTGGTGAGAGGGGAAGAAAGAGCATCCTAGGAAGTTTTAATGATGTGGCAAAAAATGATGTAAGTAGTTTATTTTTTTTACACAAAGAGTGGCTGAGTAATGAAATTCATTCCCAGAATGTGTTACAAATGCAGGGAGTTTGGAAATGATTTCAAGATTTAATATGATAAAGATATTGCTAATTAAGTGGATTTTCCATGTTGAGTCTGCTGACTCCATGAAAGTTACTTGAATAATAATAGCATACTGATTGATAAAATGAAGTAACAAAATATTGTTATATCATTTCATCAGTATATACACAGATGGATGGATATAACAGATTGGATTGGATAAGCAAATAGTGAGTCAGATAGGTATTAGCAAGTTTTGTATGGGGAAAGTGATATCCCGGGAAAATCACTATCAGAGTTGAGTCTGTTTTAGGGCCATTATTGTTTAACTTGCATGTAATCATATTGAGACAGACTTATTTTTTGTCTTACATCCATCATTTTTTGTCCATATATGAGAGGTTGGCTGATCAACCTATAGTACTTTAGTACCGTATATGGGTAAACTGAAGATATGTAGCTGTTTGCATATGATGCAAAGGTTGGAAAGAACTATTGGGGAGGGAGGAGGGGAAGCAGATGTTTCATCCTTACACGAGGATCGCAATAACTTGTGTGAGTGAAGCTATCAGTTTAATGTTGCAACATTTAATATTGAAATTTGGTAGTCAAGGTTGGGATGTAGAGTATACAATTAATTGGGAAATTTTGAAGAAGGTGGAAAAGGTTAGAGGTCTCGGAGTGATGATGGATGGAGACTTGATATTTAGAGGTTAACATTGCTAAAATTGTGAGGAGATTATAACTAATTATAGCAATGAGGAGGAGGATCTTAACATGCAGAAACAAAAAGGTTATGGTTCCCTAATATAAGGCCTTGATCAGGCCACATATGTACTATTATGCACAGATCTGGCCTGGGTTTTGAAGGAGATGAGGATATCTTAGAGAGTCCAGAGAAGATACATTAAGTCACTCTCTCGGGTCTATGGAATGTGGGATATGAAGACAGATTGAGAATATGCAACTTGCAGAGGCACATGACAGAAAAAAGGAGAGAGGATATGGTTTAGACATAAATTAGTGAGGAGTGATTATTATTATTATTATCATCCAGGCCTCCATGAAGTCAAAAACACTCATCGTGGGAGTCGTTTTTAGGAAACACAAAGTTTATCATACCACTCCTTGAACTCATTGACCGTTCTTGCTCTAACCACTCTCTCAGGCAATGCATTCCATGGTTCATCCACTTTCTACGCAAAGAAACCACTCCTCACCCTCCTTCTCATAGCCTCCTTTAGTAACTTCCAGGGATGGCCCCTTATCATCGCTCCTTCCCACCGTTCCACCAATTGAAAGAACTTCCCAATGTCCACCCTGTAACTGCCTCTCAACAGTTTAAAAGTCTCGATCATATCACCTCTCCTTCTATCCACCAAACTCTTCAGTCCAAATTCCCTCAGTCGATCATCGTAACTGACATAGTACAGTCCTGAAACCATCTTTGTTATCCACCTCTATACCCTTGACATAGTTAATTTATCCCCTTCAAATCCTGGGGACCAAATCTGAGAACAATAGTCTAAGTGTGGTCTGATCATTGCAGCAATCCTCTGGGTTACCTTCACCACTTTGCAATATGCTCCCTGAATTTCAGTTTTCTATCAAACATCACCCCCTCCCCAGATCTCTTGTCTCCCCTACTTCCTCCAATCAAGTATGGATCCCAAACTTCAAGACTTTACATTTTGCTGCATTAAATAAATACCCCCATTCATTTGCCCATCGGTTTATTCAAATCCTCTTGCAGGGCTGCCACATATGCGCTATTGCTGATAACCCTTCCTAGCTTCACATCATCTGCAAGCAACTGAATATCCCCCTGTAATCCATTGACAATGTCATTCATATAAAGGTTGAACAATACAGGTCCCAGTACTGAGCCCTGTGGGATCCACTTGTAACTTTCTGCCTCCTTGAAACTGTCCCACATGCACAACTCTCTGATACCTATTGGACATCCAATTCTGAATCCAGTTGACCAACCTGATATCCAGACCCATGTGCTGAGACTTAAATATCAGTTTATCATGTGGCACCCTGTGAAATGCCTTTGCTAAGTCCAAGAAAATGGCAGTATATGCCTTTCTCTCATCAACTGCTCTTTGTCACTTTATTATAAAAGGCAATCGCTGTAGTGAAAATCTCCCATAACAATCATTCTTCTTGCACTTATCAAGCTCAACTGTCTAACATCTCCTGCTCCCCACCCTCTGTGCCCCCTGGTTTGTTGCAACGCCCCACTAAATATCCTGTCTTCGCCACTTCTACCTCACACGATATGCTTTCAAAACCATTAGTGTCACTGACTTCCAAAGCCCCCAATCTTAGAGGACATAAGTCATCACTTATCATAAGCAGTACTGCACCACTATGCTTTCCCTTCTTATCCTGCCGAAAAATGCTGTACCCAGCTACTTCTATTCCTGTTATTATATCCTCTTATCCCAATAATCTTTGGCCAGGCTGATGCTATCAGTGCCACCAATTGATCTCCTTTATTTCTGCCACTCCTGGCATTATCCAGTTACTATAGAGGGGATTTTTCATAGGGTAGAGACAAGAATAGAACAAGAGGCCATCCCTGGAAGGTGAGGCATAAGCAAGAAAGAGAGTGAGGAGCAGGATGTTTGCATGGAGAATAGTTGGTAAGTGGAATTCATTGCTGAGAATGTGGTGGGTGCAGAAATTGTGAATTGGCTTAACAAGCACTTCAGTTATCTTTTTGTGTGAGATTGGAGGTCTGATGTTAATAATAACAGAAAAAGAAAACATTCTGATAGGTACTTATGAACTGTGGCAAAATATACTTAAAAAAGTAAATTAAAATAATGAATGTTTTATTAATGTTTTAATAATCTAATCATGATGTATATGAGTTAATCATGTGTGACTGAATTTGATTTGAAAATAATTTATCAATTCTTATTCAGTCTAGAATCCATAAAATATGCTGAAAAATATAAATAAATAAATATATATATATATATATATATATATATATATATATATATATATATATATATATATATATATATATATATATATAAAGATAAGCCAAAATTTGAGACGTTTTTATGTCACGTGTTTTTGTCTTACCGGCTCTTACTGGCTTACCAGCCTGGAACTCAGGAGGTTGGGGGCCGTAGGTGCCAGAGGCCCCCCCCTCCCTAGTGTGTGTGTGTGTGTGTGTGTGTGTGTGTGTGTGTGTGTGTGTGTGTGTGTGTGTGTGTGTGTGTAAATTAGGTATATAATGTTATATATCTGGGCTTACTAAATTTTCAGTATTAGTTAGTCTGACAAATTTATGTCCTTTTATTTTTATGTATACAAAACTATAGGCCTAAAAATAAGGTTTGCTCCTAAAATTAGATATATGTAGACTGCTCAAAAATAATAACTAAAATAAAAGTTCAAAACATGCATTCAGCCAATTTAAGAGAATTTTGCCCAAGATGTGTTATGGTAAGTTGGTTATCACATCATGATTATAATACCATGGGATTCTCAGCTTATCTAATTCATGGCCTATTCATTGTGGAGTTATTATTGGTTTATTATTATTATTATTAAACAAGACCTCATGGAGTCAAAGACTCATCCAGGAGGTCCTTTTATCTCACACACATCTCATCATACCATGTCTTAAACACATTCAAACTCCTTGCAGACACCACACTCTCAGGCAAGGCATTCCAATCACTCACAACTCTGCACGAAAAAAACCTGCCTCTCACTCCCCTACTCACACCCTCTTTATACAGTTTGCAGGGATGACCTCTGGTTCTCCTCTGATCTCCCACTATTCTCTGTAGAACTTCTCCACCATTGATCCTATAACAACCCCTTACCAACTTGTAGGTCTCTATCATATCTCCCCCTCTTCCTTCTCTCCACTAGACTCTGCAAATTATATCTTTTCAATCTTTCCTCATACTCGACATTCCAGAGGTCAGAAACTACCTTAGTCAGTCGCCTTTGGACCCTTTCCAACATCTCTTCATCCTTCTGAAAACCAGGTGACCAAATCCAATAGTCCATGTGTGGCCTAATCAAAGCCTTATACAATGAAACAAGAATCTCCCTACTTCTACATGTCAGTGTCCTCCGCATCATGATTAAATCTGCAAGTAGAATTTTTGTCTAACTAGTTATCTAAGCCAGCTTTTGAGACACCCATTGATATCAAATAAGCATAAACAGGTTGCAGAGTACTGCTGAAAAGTTATATTAAAAAAAAATACACAACCTTTTTTTTCTCAAAAATCTGAATTTATTATTTTTATCTGAAAACGGGAATTATAATTAATTTTATTTACATTCCATGCAGATTTTTGCTAAACACAGCATGCACAACATGGCTGCACTTGATACAGTTAGGTGGTTCTTTTTATTGTTGATCTCTTTTGTGAAGGATATGTAGAAGACATATTTTCTTTTAGAGAATGGGTTGATATTTAAAATACTGTAGCTTGTTTTTTCTTTTTTTCTGGTGGAGTTTTAAAATTTCTCCAATTATAAGATGAACCCTGGAATAGTATGTTGTGTATGCAATCACATAAACATTAGTGGTAATTACATCCATATTGCTAATGAAAACTTTTATATCATTCAATTTTTTAAAAATTCTTCCACTATTATTTTCATCTTAAGGGCATGTTTATAAACCTAAATTTTTCATGATTCTTTTAGAAATATTTCATGCAAAAATTCACCTTATATTTTGCTTGCAACAGATGGTGATGTCACCAAATTATGTGAGAGGCATAAGGCTTTCAAGTGTACATATTATTTCTGAGCAACCATCTGGATATACTAATAATGCATTTAACGACTTACATAATACTAATACAGTTGACTCTTGCTATAACAAACTCCTAGGTATCACAGGAATTATTTGTTTAGAAAATAGTTTGCTGTATTGAATTCCTTTTAGCACAGCATTGAGGCTTCGGTAATCAGTGCTATAGTGAGAGTCTACTGTATTACTAATAGCCTGATGTGAAGTAAAAAGATAAAGCTAGAAAACTTATGGTGATAGTGATTTCATCACTATCACTTTTTAAGAGACAAATACACAAAATTTGTGGATTTGTCTCTTAAGAATTGGTATGTATGGAACTACAGGTTAGGCAATTATAACAAGCTTCGGAGTGAGCTTGCAGCAGTCCCATGACAGAACACATTGCAGAGGAAAGATGTTACCAGTGCAAGGGATAAAATCAGCAGGTATCTGAGGAAGGCATTATCAGATTGTGTTCCCATAGTCAGGAAGATAAACAAGGTAGGCATTAGGTGGATGAGTAGTAGTATCAAGCTTGATCTGCAAAAAAAGAAAATGTTATGGAGAAGTTACAAGGAGAAAGGCGATCAGTACTCCCATGAGCAGTACAAGGCTCAAGCTAGGAAAGCTACCAGCATAGTAAGAAAAGCTATATCAGATTATGAGAAGACCTCAGCCTAGGAGATCAACGGTAATCCCAAAGAGTTCTTCCACTATGTGGCAAGTAAAAAAAAGAATGACTTTATGGTAGGATAACCTTAGTGGGTGGTGATGGTATTGAGGTGACAAATTCATTTGTAATAGTAGAGTTACTGAGTGATCACTTTTCAAAAGTCTATCACCCAAGTGAGGATATCACTGTACCTGTAGCAATAACTAATGTGAGAATTGAAGTTAAGAAATCAGAGGTACTTAGTATATTGCAAAATTTAAATGCAAACACTGCTGTAGGCTTAGATGGAATATCAGCTCGGGTGTTGCGTGAATGTGCAAAGGAATTATTAACGCCTCTTACTTGGTTATTTAACTTAAGTTTGAACTCTGGTATGGTCCCTAGGGAGTGGAAGGAAGGAAAAGTAGTTCCTTTGAATAAAGGTGACTCTAAGACTGCGGTAGTTAATTACAGACCAATCACCATCTCGGGAGAGGTGATAAAAGTATTGGAAAAGTTGGTTAAAGACAAAATTCAAGAATGGGTGGATCAGGATATGATACTCTATAGGGGCCAACATTGTTTTGTTAAAGGTTGATCCTGCCTTAGCAATTTATTAGCTTTTTATAATCGAATGACATCTGAGTTGGATAAAGGAAATGGTTACACAGTGGTACTTCTGGATTTTGCTAAGGCTTTTGACAGGATATCCCATGGAATACTGTTGCGCAAATTGGAGCAGATAGGGATGGATACTAAACTGATGATATGGATAGGAGAATGGCTCAGGAAGAGATACCAGAAGGTGGTGTATGGAGGAGCAGAATCCAGGATGAGGTAGGTGACCAGTGGTGTGCATGAGGGCTCTGTGCTTGGGCCATTGTTGTTTAATTTGTACATAAATGATATAGGAAATGGCTTAAAGGGAGATATTCAGTTGTTTGCTGATGATGCAAAGTTGGGTAGTGCAATAGAAAATCAAGCTGATGTTGAGAGTTTGCAGGATGATTTAAATAAGCTGGCAAAATGAGCAAAAGGTAATGGATGTCAGTTCAATGTGGAAAAGTGTAAAGTTATGCATTTTGGGATTAAAAGATTACCAGCTGTGTACTACATTGATGGAACGGTACTCCAGAGATTGATGAGGCTAGGGATTTAGAGGTATTGGTGGATAGGGAGATGAAGTTCAGAGGACACATTGCTAAGGTGTCCAAGATTGCACATAGGATTACTTGATTATTGAGGAACACACTAACATCCAGAGATAAAGAGATTATTATTCCCCTTTATAAAGCATTGATACTTCCACATTTGGGTTACTGTGCTCAAGTTTGGTCGCCTGGATTCCTTGCAGATGAGGAGGTTGTGGAAAGGGTTCAGAGGAGAGTGACTAAGTTGGTTAGTGATGTAAAAAATGCTGCCTACATTGATAGATTGAGAGTTTGTGGATTGCAGAGGTTTGTTGATAGGCAGAGAAGATGGGATATGATAGAAACATTTCAATTACTAAAAGGTTTTTATAAGATTGATGCAGGGGAAATGTTTCAGCTGTGTGATAGTGATGGAAGAACAAGAGGTCATCCGTGGAAATTAAGGAAAAGTATGGTTAACAAGGGTGTGAGAACGAGGGTTTTTGCCTGGAGGGTGGTGAATGAGTGGAATGCATTGCCTGACTCAGTTGTGAGTTCTTCGTCTGTAAATGAATTGAAGAAGAGGTATGATTGATATTGTTTTGATAGTTTGGGTCTCCCCCAATCAGTCTACTGACTCCATGGAGATACCCATAATAATAATAATAATAATAATGATAATCACTCAGAAATTTGATAGTTATGCTTTAATAAGCACATGCATGTTCCAGAAAACAACAACAACAAATATATATATAGTAAAATCTCGATTTAACCAACTATTTGGGACTAAGGGTTGTCCGTAAAACCGAAAGTCCATTTAATCACGAATCTTAGGAATAGTATTGAGAATAAAACAACTTCATTGGTATTAATATATTTTAATGAGAACATTTTTATGTAAATACCATTTTACTGAGTATTGGGCTTGAAAAAAAGCATCAAGTTTCATTTGCTTTCCACTTTTATACTGTTTCTTACTAATTCACGATTGAAATTGCTGAAAAAAAAATCGTAATAAGCAATCATCACCTCTGAATCTGAAGATGCACCTATGAATGATATGAGTTGTCCATATGTTCTCTAATCACTGATAGTTTCGGACCAGCTGGAACTGCTTTCTCTTCTTCTTCTTCCTCGTTGTCAACTCCTGATCGCCAATAGAACATCTTCATACAATCTCTTCCTGACTGAGAATTTGGTAGCCTGGGTCACCCTCATCGATGTCTAGCCATTGTTCAATGTCATTCTCACTGACATTATCACCAACTCGCATCAAAATTTAATGGAAATTAGAGGTTTGAAAACCTTTGATATCGTATTCTGGTTCACTCCCATTCAGTAATTTGGTCCAGCCATTAACCAGTGTTGTAGTCTTTATCTCCTTCCAAGCTTCCGATTAACCATCGTGTTATTTATATATATTTTTTATTAATTATTTCATTATCTGTATTAATGTGTCAAATTATGTCCGTTAAATCAGAAGTCCATTGAATCTGGGTCTGTTAAATCGAGATTTTACTGTATATATTTATTATATATATATATGTATATATATATATATATATATATATCAATGGCATCGCATGCCCATTTTGGTTGGGTGTGCTGTCATGTGGCTTATGCAACCTGTGCTACAAAGTTCCCATCAATTTGACCATATGATTTCATTTTTATCGATGTATGAAAGTTTTAAGAGTGCATAGCCATCAGCACTCATCTGAATTGGTCCAATGTAATTAAGTGTAGGATGACTTCGAATACTTTAATTCAAAGATCATTCAGTAGATCGTCAACACTGTCATTGTAAATATGGGCAAAAAAGTTATAAATTATTTGTTCAAAATTATATACTAAAAATTTGTCTATATCGGTGTCCTAAACACACGTCAGTTCAGACTTCATGCATGAAAAACAGATGAAACACAGAAAGCAGAAACAGCAACTCATGACAAATGACATTTAATTGGAACTTTGTCATTTATACTGATTGTCAACCAATCAGTGGCTGTGATTGGTTGACACAATAATCAATCACAACTACTGATTTCTGGGTGCTATTGTCTTACCTCACCTTCTAGATGTTTTAAACCTACTAGAATGGTAAGAATTTAATTCGCTGAGCCATTTAAACATCTGTTCAAAGGGTTAAAAGGTGCCGTGTTTGTGACTGCACACCCAGGCTATTAAAGCGTATCTGATACATATTCTTGTATCTGATACTTTTCGACATTTGCATGTCGAAAAGTGCCCTCTTCATGGAGCATTAGTATATTGTGTTTTATCTTAGGAATCATGCAAAGCCAGGAAAGAATTGGTGGTGGTGGTGGGGGGGGGTCTTTAATAGAAATATATGCAAAAATATAATATCAGTGATATATGTCTATTCCATGAGTGTGCACAGCACACCTAGCACACACTGATTATATATATATATATATATATATATATATAATCAGTGTGTGCTAGGTATATATATATATATATATATATATATATATATATATATATATATATATATATATATATATATATATATATATATATATATATATATATATATTAGTACAAAGTTTATTAGCCGTATTATGAATCATGAAAAGCCAGGAAAGAATTTGGGGGGAGGGGGGTCTTTAATAGAAATAAATGCAAAAATATAATATCAGTGATATGTCTATTCTATGGGTGTGCACAGCACACCTTGGATATATATATATATATACACACACACACACACACACATTTATTGTATATGCATATATTGTATTTTATACACACACACACATATATATATTTTATAAAAAGATTGAATGACTAGAACCTAGAGAAATGAAAGCAAAGTTTATTAGTACTAGCACAACTAGTTTCAGCTTTTATCAGCCTTCGTCAGGTGCACATTAAAAAAATAAGTAACCAGTAAACATAGAGGTAATAACTGTAAACAGCACAGAAAGTTAGTCCACACGTATTTCAATGTTGAAACATTGAAGAGTGCGCATTCAAAACTGTTCCCTCATTGGCTTCATTGTTGGGCGTATGCATGCATATAGCATCTCGTGAATGCCAGTATTTGACCGCAGCACAATGACAGTCTGAAAGGTTGTAACTCAGGTTGTTGTTCAGATGTAGGGGTTGGAATAGTTTCCTTTGATTCTGTTATCCTTTTCTATTATTCTAATGTGCACCTGACAAAGGCTGATACAAGCTGAAACTAGTTGTGCTAGTACTAATAAACTTTGTTTTCATCTCTCTCAGTTCTAGTCATTCAATCTTTTTATAAAAATGTATAACAACCAAGTAAATCAATCTTCATACATATATACACACACACACATATTTATTGTATTTGCATATATTGTATATACAATAAATCTTATATATATATATATGTATATATTGGCATACATATTTACTCGGTAGATAATGTTATGAAAAAAATTAGTTTGAATGACTATAATACCGAGAATATGAGAATATCAATTTCACCTACAAACTGGTATCCAACAACTGACTTTCCTTTTCGGACTTAAAATTCACAAGATGCACTGATAACATCAAAATCTCTATTTTTAGAAAACCAACATGCACAGACAGATACCTTCATGCTTCTTCCCATCACTACCCTCTGCAGAAATTTGGAATTATTTCAACCCTGGCACATTGTGCCAGATCTTTACTAACAGATGAAACAGAGATTGAAAATGAGCTTAATTTACTAAAAAGGACTTTTGTCAACAATGGTTTCTCTCTTAAGAAAATTGATAAATTTATCTCTCACCATCGTTCTCCTACTATTGAAGATTCTTCTTCCCTAAGAGCATTCATATCTTTACCATACATCAGCTCTCTCTCTCCCCAAAACTGGCAAAAATTTCTTAGGAAATTCAACATTAGAACTTGCTTCACTACTTTTCCAAAATGTTGATCAATACTAAGTAGACCTAAAATAAAACATCTCCCTCTCCACTATCCAGGAGTCTACAAGATCTTGTGTGAATGTGGCAAACCATATTACGGTCAGATGGCTAAATCTATCCTTTTACATATTGAGGAACACAGAAGAGACATATCCTACAATAGGACTAGAACCAGTGCTCTCTCAAGCCACATTCTCTTCTCTATTAACTCGGATGAAGGCCTTCAACACCTCGTAAACTGGCTGCAAACTTTTAATATTCATAGGTGTTATGATGAGCTCGAAAGAAAGATAGTCGAATCTAAAGAAATATCCCTTGATTCATCCCATATAAACAACAGCCTTAGCTACAATCTTTCTGACACACACATTGCCACTGTCCAATACTGGCGCTCTCATGACAACTCTCGCATGTAGTCAACTTTAATTGGAATTCCAGCACGCATTCCTGTTTTAAACTGTACTTCGGTCTTTTGTATTAGTTCCGTTGATGTAATTTTATTATGTCTCTGTTATTTTACATAATTCTTTGTCTTTGATACCTGAAGAAGTTGAATTTTGTTCAGTGAAACTAGTAGTATTTCAGCATTAAACTTTATTCTTTTTATTCTTGGTATTATAATCATTCAAACTAAACTATTTTTTTTTCATATATATATATATATATATATATATATATATGAAAGACCTAAAATAAAACATCTCCCTCTCCAGTATCCAGGAGTCTACAAGATCTTGTGTGAATGTGGCAAACCATATTACGGTCAGATGGCTCCTCATGGGCAAAATACTTGTGCCACGTAACCAGTCACATGTTTGTAGCTGGTATAAATTGTAGGAATGTGATGCTCCCAAGTCAGTACTCTGTGCTGAGTGGCTGCGAGAAGGGAACTGAGCGTTTGAAAGAAGCATTGTGATAGATTGCCATGTTGCAAGCCTGTCTGTTCAGCAAATTGTTGACAAATTGGGACATCGCAGGTCAACAATCAGTGATACCATACTGAGATGGAAGTGCAGATGTCAACTGCAGGTGCTACCTGCAGTGGATGACCACCACACAAACTGAATGTGACTGTAGAATGCTATGAAGAATAATATGTAAAAACTGCCATTCGTCAGTCGACATATTGAATGTGCAGTTCTGGATATTGACTAGAACATGAATTGCAAAAAAAACACACATTCAGAACCAAGTTTTTTCACTTGGTTAGACTATAAATTAAATATTTAGTTTAATCCTTTATCCAAGTGTAAGAAAACAAAGGTTGCACCTGAAGTATCTTCAGGACTGGGGTAAGCTCATGGCAAAGGTGGACTGACTTCACATCACTTGCCTTATTATCCCATAATTCAAAGCACATCATTTTGCAGACATGTGTAATTCTGTGCATTATGGGAAGGGTCACTACCCAGACTGGTTTCGACCATTATTGAGTTCTCTTCAGTGGTGATAAGAAGGTTGAAGCAATGCAGAAGTCATATTTCCATATACAGTTACACCTCGAGTTACGTAATAAATCTACTAGTGCATATGAACACATTTGAGGCTTTGCGCAGGTGTGTCTTTGACTGCCTTATTGCAGTACAGTAGTAGTAGATGCACGTTTCGCTCAGTCCCTTGTTATCACTGTTAGTTTCGTTGTATTTTTACCCTTAAAATGGAATGCAAATGCAGAACTGAAAGCACTAGTAATAAATCTAAAAAACAAAGGTCTGCAATTACTTTAGAAGAAAAGTTTAAAATAATTTGTATGTATGAAGGCGGGAAAATTCTATCAACAATAGCTCGGGAAATAAATTGACTTATTTTGACAGTGAATATTTTATATCATGTATTTTTCATACTTTCATATTTACACTATTTATATTATTCAAATACAACTGATAATTTTTTTTTATAATTGAATTTTTTTAATCACCCCCAAAATGAAAAATATTAATAATGAGATATGATAGAGACCTACAAGTTGGTAAGGGGTTGTTATAAGATCAATGGTGGAGAAGTTCTACAGAGAATAATGGGAGATCAGGGAAAAACCAGAGGTCATCCCTGGAAACTGTATAAAGAGGGTGTGAGTAGGGGAGTGAGAGGCAGGTTTTTTCGTGCAGAGTTGTGAATGATTGGAATGCCTTGCCTGAGAGTGTGGTGTCTGCAAGGAGTTTGAGTGTGTTTAAGTCACGGTATGATGAGATGTGTGTGATAAAGGGACCTCCCAGATGAGTCTTTGACTCCATGAGGTCTTGGGGTAATAATAATAATAATAATTAAAAATGGAAAATATCTGATTAATGGCAAAAAAATTAATGTAAGACAGTGGTATGAGTAGCCATTGAATGTTTTATTGTATGTATGTAATTTACAAATTCGACTTATGTAAAATTCGAATTACATAAAGGTTTATGGAACACATTACTTACATAACTAGGGGTGTAACTGTATGAGTTTCCAAAAGGTATCACACCTTTTGGCAACTCATACAGTTACATTTGCCAGCCTGGCTGGCCGAGTGGTTAGCATATCCACTCTCCAGTCAAAAGGCTGTGGGTTCGAATCCCACCGTGGGCATGGATGTTTGTGATTGTGGAAATACCAGTGGTGGTGGTCGGTGGTAGATGGTGTTGGTGTAGTTGCGGTCAGTTGGTGGAGACAGAGTTGTAGAGCAGGTGCCCTCCCTCGATGAGTCTATGGACTCCCTGGAGGTGTCAAATAATAATAATAATTAAATTACTCTGGATTAGAAGAATTTGGAAGTTTTTTCACTTGGTTAGACTATAAATTATATATTTAGTTTAATCCTTTTTCCAAGCATAAGCAAACAAACCTTTGCTTACACTTTTGCCATGAGTAGCCCCAGTCCTGAAGATACTTCATGTTACTTTATCCAAGTGTAAGCAAACAAAGTTTGCTTACACTTGGATAAAGGATTAAATGAAATATATAATTTATAGTCTAATCAAATGAAAAAACTTTCAACATCTTTCTCTAATCCAGAATAATTTAATAATAATTTGACAACTCGTATATGGAAATATGACTTCTGCATTGCTTCGTCCTTCGTATCACCTCTGGGTCTGGCTTCCACTGATGTGCTTTTGTGCTGAAGTAGTTGTGGCACGGCTGTAACCAATGAAGTTTTAACTGAGGCTCTGCTATTGCTGTTTCTGGGTCTAGCTCCAAGGGCTTTTGCGCAGATGGAACGGTGCTCTTCCTGAGATATGAGTGGCTCTGCTTATGGGTAGGGTTTTGCCTGTCACTGAGTGGGGCCACCACTGAGATTATGGCTCTGCTCAGTGGTGGAGGTGAGCCTGCCACTGGGGGGAGCAACACTGAGTTAAATGATCGCTAAGGTCGCTCTGAATCCTGCACTTAAACAGGGAAGCCGGTCTGGATAGTGACCCTTGGGAAGGGTCACTTCCTTTCTATAATCACTACCTTCCTAGGGTTACTACCTACTATTATCTCCTTGCGGACATTATACATGTTCGTAAGTAGATGTGTTTTGCATTATGGGTTACTAAAGCAAGTGATGTGGTCAGTCCACCTTTGCCATGAGTTGCTGCAGTCCTGAAGATACTTCAGGTGCAAACTTTGCATGCTTACACTTGGATAAAGGATTAAACTAAATATATAATTTATATATTTAGTTTAATATATAAATTATATATTAAAATAAATATTAGAACCAAAGCTCACAACATGGGTTTCCATGATAGGACTGCAATATGCAAGCCCCACATTACCCAAACTAACATGCAGCATCATCTTCGCATGTAAAGCACGTGTAAGTGGGACATGGAACCTTGGAAAGCTATGTTATGGAGCAACAAATCATGCTATACCCTCTACCAAGCATATAAATGGGTGTGAGCATGGCTGATGCCCAGTGAATGTTCTGAAATGACAGTGTGATGGTATGGTCTATTTTTACTGGTTTGGCCTCAGACCTCTGTTTATGGTGCCACAAACATTGAACTCTGAGAGGTATCTGAACATTCTGGACAATGCAATGCTTTCCACTTTGTGATGTTTCTATGAAATTGACTATTGTTTCATCAATACAGTGCACTGTGTCATAAAGCTGCCGCTGTACCTGCGAGGTTTGTGGACAAGAACACCACCACACTTGACTGGCCTCCACAGAGCCCTGATCTAAACCCTATTGAACATCTGTGGGATGAATTGGAGTGTCGGGTGAGGTCAAGGGACATCCATCCACAACAGTCCAGTGCCTACAGGAAGAATGGTCCAAAATTCCCACTGATCACTATTGTACACTCGTGGAAAGTATATGACCTACGATTACTGCAGTCATCACAGCAAAAGGAGGTCCTACATCTCAATGTATATGTCTTCATACACAATGGTGTGTGGGGGGGGGTCCAATGATTTCTTTCCAAGAAGTGTGTGTGTGTGTGTGTGCATGTGCGTGTGTTAAAGATACCAAGTAATTTTATAACCTTGGTTTTTAAATCCTTTTTCCCAAGTAAGCAAACAGACAAGTAAGTCAAGTTTGTGCCTGAACGTGGTTCAAGACTTATGGTGGTGGTGCAACACCAACAACTCGTGGTAGAGGTGGATTAAGCTCTGATCACTATCCTTAGTATTTCCCATAAATGTAAAACGCATCTCCTAGGGGATGTATGATGTTATACATTATGGGTGGGGGGGGGGGGTCACTACCCAGACCAGTTTCGACCTTTATTGAGGTCTCATCAGTGAGTAGGCAGACCCTGAAATGCCAAGGTTCAAGTAATACAGAGCTTAATCAATTCTTCCTATGCAAGTATATATATATATATATATGTGTGTGTGTGTAAATATATATATGTATTGGGGATCCCACTTGCTACTGAGTGCATCCCCTAGGTGGCAGATGGGGGGGAAGGAACCCTGACTACCTTCTGTTGGATATCAGGGCAGCTCTGAATATATGAATAAAGAGCCATGGACCAGTGGTTTTGGGGCTGGTGATCCCATGTTAAAATATTACCATTCACCAATTCTCAGTGGGACAGCATGGTGAATTTATGGTCCAATCTTCCAAGATGAATCAAACAAATAAAGTGGCCCTCATTTCCCGGAGGCCATATTGTTACTGCCTAAGGCAGCAGGCAGTTAAACATGAAGTCAGAGGGTGCTAAGAATCCCTGGGTGACCAAATCATGCTGCCATTGGAAACTAGACCTTCGAACTTTAAATTGTAAGACTGAGCAGTGAAGCATGGCTAATTGAACTAACTGAAGAGCTAAAGCAACTAAAATGGGACATTCTTGGACTGTGTGAAGTTAGACATAATGGTGAAGAAATTCTTCAATTAAAAAACAGAGACATACTGTATTATAGAGGACAAGATAAGGAAAGAATCAGTGGATTCATGATCAACAAAAAATTGAAGAACAACATAATGGAATTTATTGTTCTTCAATTCCGATCGAATAACAAATATTGTTGTTCAAATCTCAAAAAAATTCACTCTTAAGATCATCAAAGTCTATGCACCAACAATAAGTCATACTGATGAAGAAATTGAAGCCTTCTATCATGATGTATCTCAACTTTACAATAAAGGAAAACATCATTTCAGAATTGTAATGGGAGACTTTAATGCTAGAATTGGTATACAACAATCAGATGAAAGTTCAATGGGAAATTTTGGATATGGCATGAGAGATGATAGAAGAGCAAGGCTAATAGAATTTACAGAAAAAGAAACCCTCTATATCATGAATTCATTTTTCAAGAAAAAAAACCTAGGAAGTGGACATAGAAAAGTCCAAATGGCAAAACTAGTGAAATTAACTTTATCCTCAGCAATAAGAAAAACATCTTTCAAGACTGCTCTGTTATAAACACCTTCAACATTGGAAGTGTGGCCAATGGCAGCTCGTCCATAAAGGCTGCACAGCTGCATTGAATGCAGCTCCAGTGTTGATACTAGCGAGTAGTACTGGCTAGTGTACTCAACGCTGGAGCTGCATTCAATTCATCCCTTATGGATGAGCTGACACTGGAAGTGAGCATCATATGGTATGCAGTAAGGTTCAAATAAACTGCCAAAAAGAAAGAAGAAAAATGTTTTGAAGATCAGAGCAAAACATAGATGTACACAAACTCAACATTAAAAAAGATATATTCCAATATGAATTAAACAATAGATTTAAAAATCTTATTATAGATGACAATGCTGATCCATCAGAAAGTAATGACATTATTACCCAAAACCTTTTACAATGCTCACTTGAAATAGCTGGTACCACAGAACAGTAACAAAACAGCTGATGAAGAAATGGAGAGAAATGAAACAATCAAATAACCTACAGAATAAAATCGAATACACTGAATTGTGTGAAAAGATTGGAAAACATATCACAGAAGAATTAAGAAAATTCAGTTGTAAATTCATACAACAAATAATTGAAAATAACTGTAGTCTCAAAAAAGCTAAACAGCAATTGATGAACGAAGTTCCACAGATTCTACCAGAAGAAGTTATGTGAAGCATCCAAAGTTTGCAAAATGGAAAAGCTGCAGGTAAGGATGGAGTTATAGCTGACCTTCTAAAAGCAGGTGGAGAAATGATCTACAAACTCTTTGCTTTACTATTTACTTTATGCCTGAAGAAAAATGATGTACCAAACATGGAAGAAGGCTACCCTAATTCTGATATATATGAAAAAGGTGAGGTAGAAAACTTGGCAAACTACTGATCCATCGGTCTACTATCAGTGGTTTACAAAGTGTTTATAAAAGTCTTAGTTCATAGGCTTTGGACAACTCTGGACCTAGCAAAACCAAAAGAACAGACTGACTTTCAAATTGGCTTTAGTAAAATGGACTATATTCAAGTTGTGCAATAGATTATTGAACAGTGTAATGAATATCAGTTACCATTTTGTCTTGGTTTTATTGATTATGAGAAAGCCTTTGATTCAGTAAAAACTTGTGCAATATTTAAACCATTAAGAAACCAACAAGTGAAGGAGCCATACATCAGGACCATCAAGTCAGCATACACCAATGCCACAGCAGCAATTCATTTCAATGGAAACATGTGTTCTGTGGAAATACAGAGAGGTATAAGACAGGTTGACACAATATCTCCAAAATCATTCACAGCATGATTAGAAGAAATATGCAAACTTCTTTATTGGGAAAAGAAATATCTGAAGATAAATGGAAGATATTTAAGCCATTTATGCTTTGCAGATGACATAGTTATCTTTACTTCAATTGTGCATGAATTACTCATATCCAAGAACTCCAAATTGCTAGCTGGCCTAAAAACAGCTGGCCTAAACATAAATCTAAAGAAAAGTTATGTTCAATAGCTATGTTGAACCAGAAATAATAAAAATCAATAATGTGAAATTAAACAAGTAGATCATTACATATAACAGGACAACAGATATCAATGGAACAGAATATCATGGATGAAATTAAAGATGCACAATGCTTAGGTGGAAAGCATTTGGAAAATTACATTCAATATTCAAAAGCCAACTACCATTATGCCCGAAGAGAAAAGTTTTTAACCAATGTATTCTTCCTGTATTGACATATGGCTGGGAAAAATGGACACTAAATGCAAAGGAAATTCAAATATTAAGAACAGCACAATTTAGTATGGAAAGAAGTATGCTTGGTATCACAAGACTGGATCACAAAAGGAATATGTAGATAAGAAAACAAACCAAAGTCTCTGACATCATAGGAAGAGTGAAACATCTGAAGTGGCAATGGGCTGGGCATATTGCTTGAAGACAAGGTCAGTGATGGACAAGAGAAGTACTGGATTGGATTCCATGAGAGGAAAAACAACCACAATGCAGACCTAAATTATGGTGATTGATGATATCATCAGATTTGCAGGAGTGACATGGGAAAGGAGAGCCGTGGACATACAGTTTCAGAGTAATCTTGGAAAAGCCTTCATCTTGCAGTGGATCAACAATGGTATGGTTGATAATGTTGATATATATATATATATATATAAATAAGTAAGAGTTCATATGGAAGAACGCTGGAATAAGATGGTAAACATCTTATTCCAGTGTTCTGCCCCTTATAAACTCGTATTTACATATTCATGAAATATTTATATATATACAGTATATCATTTTCCACAACGACTAGACAACATTTGAAAGGAGTTTCAACTAATAACTCTTACATCTACAAAAAAATGTGAGTCACATTTTTGCTATCGTAATTTTATGTCTGTTCAGCATGTTCTTCTTCTTCTCTTCCGTGCATGGTGGGTTGAATTCTTCAAAGACGAATTTTTGCCATTTCTTTTCTGTTTGCTGTCTTTTTTTGAAGTTCTATTATGTAGTTTAAGTGGGTTCTTTCTTTAATGTTGTCAATCCATTTCTTTCTTGGTCTTCCTCTGCTGGGCTGTCCTTCAATTCTACCATTTCATAGTAGTCTTTCTGGGTTCATTCTAGAAACATATCCAAACCAGCTTAGTTGGATCTTTTTCAGTGCTGTAATTATTGTGTCTTTAAAGTAAGTTCTTCTCTGACTTTTTCATTTGTTTTTATTTCTGTTCAGTTTGTCCTATTGATTTTTCTTAAGCATTTCATTTCAAAAGCATTGAGTTTATCCATTTCTTTTATCCTTAAGATCGCATTCTGAGCCATAGAGTACTGTGGGAATTATCATTGTTTTATATATCTTTAATTTGAGTTCTCTGCTTAATCTTTTATTGTTCCATATTTTTTGTAGTCTGCCCATTATTATCCAATAATTATTGATTCTGTGTTTGATGGTTTTGAAATAGTCTAGATCTTCAGTGATCATTGATCCTAGGTAATTGAACTGCTTTGCTTGTTCTATATTATTGTTTCCTATTTTCATTTGGGTTGCTTCCCTTTTTTTTTCCTATTACCATTAGTTTTGTTTTACTAAAATTGGTTTTCATATCATATTTGTTACTTGTTTCATGCAGCTTGGTCAGGATATTTTCTAATTTTTCTTGGCTGTCTGTAGTGATAACTATATCATCAGCATACTTTAAATGTGTTATATTTCTTCCATATATAGTTATGCCTTCGCACATCTTTAGTCCTTCGTCTACTACTTCTTTTAGGTACAGGTTGAATAAATATGGTGACAATGGGCAGCCTTGCATAACTCCTTTTTTAATTGCTATTTGATCTGTTTCTATGTTTTTGTAATTCCCTATTGCTTGTGTTTCTGAATAGTAATTCTTGATACAATTTAATACGTATTTGTTGAACCCTCTGTTTTCTAGAATTTTAATGAGTTTGCTTCAGTTTATTGAGTCAAAAGCTTGTTTGAAGTCGATAAAACAGGAGAGTTTATTATTGTTGTCTCTCATAAGATCTGCTAATCTGTTTAATGTGAAAATTGCATCTATTGTCCCTCTGCTATTTCTAAATCCCATCTTCTCTTCTTCCATCTGTTCTTCATAGGAATGTTTAACTCTGTTTTGAAGAATCCTAATGAATATTTTATAGCATTGGCTTAGAAGGGTGATAGGTCTATCGTTTGTCCAGGGTCTGACATCTCCTTTTTTGTGGATGGGTATGATCTGGCCTGTTCTCCATTCTGTTGGTAAATTGCCTTTCTTTAGTATTTTGTTGAACAGTTCCTTTAGGTAATTTATTATACTTTCTCTCCCTATTTCTAGAAGTTCTTTTTGAATGTTATCTATGCCTGGTGCTTTATTATTTTTCATTTGTTTGATTGCTCTATCTATTTCTTCATTTACTATGTCTTTTGTGTCAGAAGTTTCTTCTGGATTGAAGGCTTCTTGATTTATGTTTTCTTCAGCTGCAAATGTTTCTTTAAAATGATTAGTCCATATAAATATTAGTTCAAAGGAGGACCTCTGTGAGAAAAGGGTATATGTGGAACTACAGGGGGGGGGATTATAAAGAGCTCAGGAGACAGCTTGCAGGTGTAGCATGGAATGAGGAGTTAGCTGGAAAAGAGATCAACGCAGCTTGGAGGATTTTCAAAAACTATCTAGTAGATGCAATGTCTAAATGTATTCCAAGGGTGAGAAGGTTAAATAAGGTCGGTGTGAGATGGATGAATAAAGAGATTAAGCATGCGATACAGAGAAAAAGGGCATTGTGGAGGCAGCATAAGAAAAGTGTAAATAACCAATTCCATGAGGTCTACAAAGACCAGGCAAGGAGGGTGACTTGGTTGGTGAGGGTAGCTAAAGAGAGGTATGAACATCAGTTAGCAAATGATGCCAAAAAGAATGCTAAGGAGTTCTTTCGATATGTAGCCAGCAAAAGAAAGAATGATTATGGAAGGATGACACTGATTGGAGAAAATGATATAAAGACAGCTGTTGCAGAATGTGTGGTGGGGATACTTAATGAGCAGTTCATAAAGGTCTTTTAATCTTGTGAATGTGACTTCATGGAAAGATTGAGAGCAGTTGATGATGGGGAGGAGAGACTGACTGTAAGTGAGCAAGAGATGTAAGGGGAGTTGAGTGAACCAGATGTAAATAAGGCTGTGGGACTTGATAATATATCACCACGTGTTCTGAAGGAATGTACCAGGGAATTGACACCTGCCTCAACATATTTTTTTTTAATATGAGTCTTGCACTCGGTCAAGTTCCCAAGGAGTGGAAGGAGGACAAGATTGTGCCACTCTTCATAAAGGAGGTGTGTCTGGTGTTGTAGTTAAGTTGTTAGAGAAGCTTGTGAGAACTGGGATCCAGAGGTGGTTTGACAACAATGGTATAAACTTTGATGGACAGCATGGATTTGCTAAAGGGAGGTCATGTTTTAGTAATCTACTTACTTATCACAATAAAGTGACTGCTTCCTTGGACAGAGGAAAAGGATACACAGTAATATACTTGGATTTCGCAAAGGCTTTTGATAGAGTACCTCATGATAAGTTAATGGTCAAACTAGAGCAGGTGAGATTGGATATTAGATTAGTGCATTGGATTGGAGACTGCTATCTGATAGGTATCAGCAAGTTGTATATGGGAGAGCAATATCCAGGAAAAGGAAAGTCACTAGCGCTGTGCCTCAGGGGGTCTGTTTTAGGGACATTACTGTTTAACTTGTATATTAATGATATTGGCGAAGATTTGGATGGAGATATTCAGTTGTTTGCAGATGATGCAAAGTTGGGACGAACCATGAAAAGTAGAGAAGATGTTGTGGCCTTGCAAGAAGACTTGAATAAATTGGGTGATTGGGCATGGGAATGGAGATGCAAGTTCAAAGTTGTGAAATGTAAGGTTTTAAAATTTGGGAAACAAAGATGGGATGCAGAATTCATTCTTGGTGAGGATATACTGTCAGAGGTGGAGCAGATAAGAGATCTTGGGGTGATAGTGGATAAGGATCTAAAATTTAGGGGGCACATTGCCAAAATTGTGAAGACAACACAAAGACTTCTGGGAATGATGTGGAGGAGACTGACTTGTAGAAGTAGAGATATTCTTGTTCCATTGTATATGGCTTTGATTAGTCTACAATGCGCTACGCTACTGTGCCCAGATTTGGTCACTTGGTTTTGAGAAGGACGAAGAAATGTTGGAAAGTGTCCAGAGGCAACTGACTAAGGTAGTTTCTGACCTCTGGAATGTGAATATGAGGAAAGATTGAGAAGATGCAATTTACAGAGTTTGGTGGATAGGAGGAAGTGGTGAAATGTGATGGAGACCTACAAGTTAGTAAGGAGTTGTTACAGTAGCACACTCAGGATTTAATCTTGGGGGATGGGGAGTTAAATAGACAATTTGAAAATACACCCTATGCATCGCATACGTTGCTGAGTATCTGTAATGGTCGCTAATTCATAAGTAGTATAGAAATAGAAAACACGACAGAACATAAATAAAAAAAAATGAATTTTAATTAGGAAAAGATTGTTGGAAAATTTTCTAGTGTTTTTTTCCTTTTCCTTTGCGGGGGCAAGGGCCTCTTTTGGCAAAATTTGGAAAAGTCATACAAACTGTTAATAATTATTCCACACTGTCTGGATGGAACTTAAATTAATTTTTAGGAGCTCTATAAAAATTTGCCATGTTTTTTTTTTAGTTTGATTCCTTGTAGTTGCAAAATTGGTGAAACAAAATTATCACTACAGTGATTACAAAAATGGCTCGAAATTCAATTGTCGTGATAATGAATGGTCTTACTATACAAGAATTGAATTATAAAATTCGACTATTTTTTATGATTGTCTATAATCCATTCCTTATTTGCTTATGGCTATAACTAAAAATTAAGTTTCTGTGATTACAGACAATCCAATATATATATATCATAATAATAAATTTTTGCATTTTTTTTTCTTTATAATTCTTATCAAAGTTTAATAGAGATCCTGGAAATCAAATTTCATTAATTTTCATCCATAATGTATACAGTTTGCACAATTTAATAAACTTCCACATTGTCTGAATGGAAATTAATGAATAATATTTGTTATGAATCTGCTACATGGACTATTGTGCCCAGATTTGGTCACCTGGTTTTCAGAAGGATGAAGAGATGTTGGAGAGGATCCAGAGGCAACTGACTAAGGTAGTTTCTGATCTCTAGAATGTTGGGTATGAGGAAAGATTGAGAAGATGCAACTAGCAGAGTCTGGTGGACAGTAGGAGGAGGGGTGATATGATAGAGACCTACAAGTTAGTAATGGGTTGTTACAGTAGCACACTCAGGATTTAATCTTGGGGGGGGGGGGGCAGTAAATGATGAACTGTGTGTTTGATAAATGGACATTCTAGATGTGTCATTGACTCCATGGGGTCTTGGGTAATACTAATAATAAGTGTCCAAATCCAAATGCAGTCATACTTTCTTTGATATCTTTGCTGTATTTAGTTCTGATTCTGACTTCTTTTCTTTTTCAACCTATTCTGACCTATCACATGCCATGAAATGGTTAAAAGGCATTGCTTTTCACTGACCATTCACACACACACACACACACACACACATGGTTAGGTATTTCCCAATCAACTTCATAATTGATGGAGTTATGGAGCCAACTGGAGCCTTTTGCTCCAGTTGCTGCCTAATTCACAAGTCAAAGGATGACCATTTAATAAGTTCTTATTCTTATATTTTATCATACCAGTGGTTTAATTGATGGAGGAAGTGTTTTCTTTATTAAGATTAAAAAAAGCATAACATTATAATGGCAGCAAGATAAATTGTTTACATAGTTCACCATGTGGAACTTGAAAGATATAGTATGTGGATATATGATATATTCACTAATGGGGGATGAAAGGCTTGTGGGTGAAAAACAAAAATGATGACAGTGCATGCCAAAAGCATGAATCGTGTCATATTGCAAATGATAGAGACATAGAGCATGTAAACATACTTGTGTTCAATAGGAATACAGTTACAGGAGAAAGACAATTGTGAATAATAGACACATAGGGAATGCAGAAATACTGGTGGCGTTATTCAACAAGAATAAAGTTACAGGAGGAACAGGAATAAGTGAAAATGAATGAAATGTTAATGAGGAGAGAGAGTGAGGTGGGAAAAAGATAATGGGAAAAAAATGGAGGATTACGAAAATAGCAAACTGGCAGTAATGAAAGAAATAGCATGCTTACACAGCCTTTCTCTAGACAAAGAGTGCAAGCACAAATGACAATATAAAAATAGTTGCTAATTATATGAAGAGCCAAAGGCTTCAATTCAGTGACATAACTTATTTAAGTTAAAGGGATATTACATCCCATATTGTTTCTTAGCTGAATAAGAAACTCAAAGAGTTCCATGCCGAATATAGAAACTATATAAAGTTCGGCGATTCCAAGCGTAAGCAAATACCTCAATACTGCAGCATCTGACCCTTTAGGTAGTGCAAGCTGAGGCAACTCATATCAAAGGTGGAGCAAGCTCTGATCACTGTTCTTGATATTTACCCATAATGTGAACTTAGCTCCTAGGAGCTGTATTGTTGTTCTACATTATGAGAGAAGGTCACTACCCAGACCGGTTTCAACCTTTATTGAGGTCTCATCAGTGAGTAGGTAGACCTAGTTAATAATACCAAGTTTGTAGTGAACAGAACTTGCATCCCTTTTATGAGAATTGCCAAGAGGTGTCCTAATAAATTACTAATTATATGAAGAGCCAAAGGCTTCAATTTGGCCACATAACATATTTAAGTTAAAGAGATATTACATCCCATATTGTTTCTTAGCCGAATAAGAAACTCAAAGAGGTCTACCTACTCACTGATGAGACCTCAATAAAGGTTGAAACCAGTCTAGGTAGTGACCTTCTCTCATAATGTAGAACAACAATACAGCTCCTAGGAGCTAAGTTCACATTATGGATAAATATCAAGAATAGTGATTGGAGCTTGCTCCACCTTTGATATGAGTTGCCTCAGCTTGCCCTACCTAAAGGGTCAGTTGCTGCGGTATCCAGGTATTTGCTTATGCTTGGAATCGCCAAACTTTATATAGTTTCTATATTCGGCATGAAACTCTTTGAGTTTCTTATTCGGCTAAGAAACAATATGGGATGTAATATCCCTTTAAATTAAATATAAAAATAGGTTTCTCTCTGGCTCTGCTTCATAGATTTTGAAAACAAAAAGCATTCGACACTATTACTATTATTATTATTATTACAGGCAACTCCAAGGAGTCCTTAGACTTATAGAGGGAGGCCCTAACATCATGTCAAGAACAACTATTCGACATTCACACAGTATCCATCATACCTCGCCTTGAACTCATTCACAGTCATGGCACCCACAACAGACTCTGGCAGCTTATTCCACTCATTCACCACTCTCCAAGTAAAAAACTTTAGCTCTAACACCCTTGCTAACCACGCTCTTACCAAGCTTCCATAGATGGCCCCTAGTCCTCCCACTACCAGTCCTATTCTCAAAAATATCTTCTGAATTAATCTTATAGAAACCCTTCAGTAATTTGAATGTCTCAATCATATCACCCCTTTTCCACCTATCAACCAATTTCTGCAACCCTCAAATCTTCAACCTGTTCACATAAGGTTCATTCCATTGACCTGCTATCATCTTGGTCACTCGTCTCTGGATCCTCTCCACCTCCTCCCCATCAAGAAGAAACGCTGGCACCCATATCTGGGCACAGTAGTCAGGATGGGGTCATATCAGGGCTCAATATGGAGGAACAATAACTTGTTTGTCTCTGCTTGTTAAAGTATTTTTCAGTAACCAAGTGATTTGATGAGCTGATTTAGCAACTTTTGCAATGGGCCCCTAAATTTCAACTCCCTATCCACCAACACTCCTAAATCCCTGGCCTCGTCAATCTCCTGGAGTACAGTTCCACTAATGTGATATACTGCTGCTAATCTTTTCACCCCAAAATGCATAACCTTACACTTTGCCATATTAAATTGACATCCATTCTCCTTAGCCCAGCCCTCCAAATCATCCTGCAAAATTTTGACATCATGTGCATTCACTATTGCTCTACCCAACTTTGCATCATCAGCAAATAAATGAACAGTTCCTCTCAGATCCTTTCTTATATCGTTAACGAAAACAAATTAAATAGTAGTGGTCCAAGAACAGAATCCTGAGGCACACCACTAGTCACAGGCCGTCTTTTGGACCCTACTCCTGAATAAACCACTCTCTGATATCTCTCCATCAACCACCCTGCTATCCACCTCACCAACCCTATATCCATCCCCATATGCTGCAGTTTACTGATTAGAATTCGATGTGGTATTATTATTATTATTATTACCCCCAAGACCTCATGGAGTCAAAGACTCATCTGGGAGGTCCTTTTATCACGCACACATATCATCATACCATGTCTTAAACACACTCAAACTCCTTGCAGACACCACACTCTCAGGGAAGGCATTCCAATCATTCACAACTCTGCATGAATAAAACCTGCCTCTCACTCCCCTACTCACACCCTCTTTATACAGTTTTCAGGGATGACCTCTGGTTCTCCCCTGATCTCCCACTATTCTCTGTAGAACTTCTCCACCATTGATCTTATAACAACCCCTTGCCAACTTGTAGGTCTCTATCATATCTACCCTCTTCCTCCTCTCCACCAGACTCTGCAAATTATATCTTCTCAATCTTTCCTCATACTCAACATTCAGAGGTCAGAAACTACCTTAGTCAGTCGCCTCTGGACCCTTTCAAACATCTCTTCATCCTTCTGAAAACCAGGTGACCAAATCTGGGCACAATAGTCCATGTGTGGCCTAATCAAAGCCTTGTACAGTGGAACAAGAATCTCCCTACTTCTACACATCAGTGTCCTCTGCATCATTCCCAGAAGCCTTTGTGTTGTCTTCACAATTTTGGCAGATCTCTTATTTCTTCTAGTTCCAACAATATATTTTCACCAAGCATAATTTCTGCATCCCATCTTTGTTTTCAAAATTTTAAAACCTTACATTTTGCAACATTGAACTCACAACCCCATTTCTTTGCCCAATCACTCAATTTATTCAAGTCTTCTTGCAAAGCCACAACATCTTCACTACTCTTTATGGTTAGTCCCAACTTTGCATCATCTGCAAATAACTAAATATCTCCATGAAAATGAATATATCCTGTCAAAGGCATTAGCAAGGTCCAGTAGAATCACTGTAAACCCATTACCCTTATCCAGTTCAGCTGTCACTGAAACGTGAGCAAGTTACTGAGGCATGATCTACCCTTCACAAAACCATGCTGTCTCCCATACAGTATCCCATTTTCATCTATCCAATGCTGTATTTTTCTCTTGACTATTTTCTCCAAGACCTTCACAACGATTCCTAATATGCTGATCAGTCAGTAATTAACAACAGCAGTCTTGGAACCTCCTTTATGCAGTGGAACTATTTTCCCCTCTTTCACCCCCTTGGGACTAACCCAGACCCGAGACTCAAATTGAACAAAATGGTCAAGGGCACTGACAATTCCTTAGCCGCTTCACATATGATACGAGCTGGTATACCATCCAATCTCACAGATGTATTGACATTGAGGTTTTGTAATAGACTATTCACCTCCACTTCATTCACCACAATTCCCGTATAAGCTATTGGTTCATTCATTCCTGCAATGTCACCACCTGGATGAAATACTCTTGCAAAGTGCTCACTCAGTAATTCAACTATATCAACTGATTCGGTTACCTCCCTACCATCGGCATTCTTTAAAATCATTCTGCCATTTTTTCTTTTACTTGCAAGATATTGAAAAAACTTATTTGGGATTCTGATTATGAAAGAACATTATCCTGCATGCCTAATGTTCTTTCATAATCCTCTTTTGCTTTTCTTACCAGAAGGGTAACGAGTGTTACCCTTCTGGCCTGGGCTTTATACTGTTCATGTGCCTACCGGTCACCTTTCTCCTTAAACTTCCTCCACAGTTGTTTCTTTTTTTGCAGCTCAAGCTTAATGGTGTTATTCATCCATTTAACCCCTACTTGATTTATTATTCGGACTCTAGGTATACAGTCAGCCATTGCCTCATGCAAACACTTCTTAACCACCTCCCATGCACTATCAATATCCAGCCCTTGCAGTTTTACATGCCACGGCACTTAACCAATCAAACTCCTAAGCTTGTCATACTTACCAGCCCGATAATTCCACATGTACCCTGTCTTAATTGTAAATTCTACACCTTTAGCCACCTCCCAAGTCAAGACCCTATGATCACTCTCACCAATTGGTGGCAATGTGGTCATATTCGTTACAGTCAAATTCTGAGATGCAATTACTAATTCAAGCACTCTCTGACCCCTAGTATTTTCCATTACATGCTGTCGCAGATAGTTATCCCTTAATAACCGCATAAAATCCAATTCCTTCCTCCCATGTGTCCTCTCCTCCTTCCAATCAATGTTACCATAGTTGAAATCTCCGATAATAATTACCCTTCTTCCACTCATTTCTTCTATTTGCTTATGCATACTATCTCCACCATCTCTTCCATCACCTGGTCTAGATGGAATAATCTATCTCACAGTGAACTTATAAGAATCTTAGAAAACATTGGCCTGGACTCAAAATATTTAAGTATAATAAAAAAAAACATATACTGTAATCAACAGACTATAAATAAAAATAAAGAACAGGCCTTCATAAGTGGATTGATATAAAAAGAGGAATCCAACAAGGATATATTATTCCCATTGCTGTTTAGGATCTTCATGGAAAGCGTCATGCAAGAAATCAAAATGCAGAGATGAATATCAATTGGTGGAAGAAATACAAATAACCTTAAGATATGCCGACACACTACAAATCACTAAGAATAAAGAAGACTCGCAAAATTTAGTTAAAAAAATAAATAAATAAAATGATGGGCACCTGGTTTTCACTGAGATGAGGATATAATGGAGAAGGTCAAGAGAAAATTGACTGAGGTGCTGTTGGGTCTCTGGAATGTTAAATATGAAGACATTGTGGAAATACCATTTTCACAGCATTATGAATAATAATATAATAGTTATATTACTAGTAAGGGGTTGTTACCAGTTAAATGAGGAAGAATTTTTCATGCACTGGAGATTAATAATAGATAATTCCCCCTGAAAGGTGTAGCAAGACCTATCTTTCAAAGTATGAGCAGGTTAGGAGAAGGTTCTATGTATGGAGACTGATTCATGAGCAGAATGTATTGCCTGAAAGTGCTGTTAGTGAGAATATAGTGATTGAGTTTAGGGTAGAGTTCATGGAGCTTTATGTTTAGTGACACATAAAGCTCTATGAACACATTGAGCCTGCCACAATGAGTCTTTTGATACTATGGAAGTCTATTGTTAATAAGTGTGCTATTATTAAAGTATGATAGCAATGCTGTAGGGATGCAGATGATAGCATTGCTATCATCTGCATCCCTAGGAAAGTGAAAGAGATGATTGTTTTGGCAGGTTTTCAAATGATCTAGCAGGTGTCAAAATGTGGTATGTGAGAACATATGAAAAAGTTGCCAGTACAAGTGAATAAGAAGAGTGAGAAAATGCAGATTGTGAGTCTACTAACACAGTATGATAGAGGTGAGGTGAGAAGGGCTGTGATTATGAAAGAGTCAATGCATAGGTTGTGTGCAAGGAATGGTATAAATTTGTAGATGTGTTGAGTGAATTTGATGGACTTAATAGGACAGAGATGGCTTGCATTTGAATGGATATGGAATTAGATCTCTTGAGAAATAATGTTTAGTGAGGGTTCAGAAGTGCAGAATCAAGTAAACCAGAACATTTGCAGAATGCATACAAGTGTGGGGACGGGTGTCCTAGAAGTGAGTGAGTGGGAGAATGATCACGTAATGCTGAATGTAGCTCCTCAGATTCTAAACTTGAGTGGGATAATCAACACAAGGCTGAAGGGGAGGGTATGGAATGAAAGGAGTATTGAAATGTATGTAGACTACTACTATTAATTGGTTAGATCGACTTGGCAAAAAGTTATAGGCATTACTGAGACCCAGTTGATGGACGATGATATAGTCATAGGGATAAAATGTGAGGGTTATAGTATTTTCTTAGAGAACAGAGGGGAACAGGATTATGATGATAAAAGCCTCAACATAACTTTAATAGGTGACTCCCACAGAACATGTAGACAGATTTATTCATGTTAGCAGCTTAATGGTGTGAAATAGCTCTGAGAAAAGAATAAAAATATTATTTAATTCTTCCAATATTTCATCTCAGTCACATCAGGGAATACAATATGAGACTTGTAACACACACACACACAACACAAAGGCAACACAAAACTAAGTGAAACACGTGGATGAAAGACTAGAGTGCTAACTAGGTGTGGCGCCCTTTGGGGGACACCTGTTGGTGGCCTTGGATCTAAACTGGGATCTCGAAGATTAGTGTTTCCAATATTTTGGGAAGTTTAATGTAACCATATCGATTTAAATTAGACCCAATTTCTGAGAGCAGCTGCAGATTTCAAAAATAGTCTTTCTCTTCTTAATTTACTTCAGAGGAGCATGGTGGTCTTTTCCCGATTGATTCTATGAGCCATATCTAAAACATGGTCTGAAAGGCTTGATTGATTATAGTCATGACTGCAGATGTCTTTTTTGTGTTCTTCCATGTGTACATTAGCTGATCTTCCTGTCTTCCTGTGGTAGTCCAACTTTGAAGAAATTCCACTTTATATTCTGGCTTTTTCTGAAGTTCCTCAGACATAGAGGATAATGATAGCATTACTAAAATCTTTCTGAAGAGAAGGTCTAGGATTGAGGGAAGATTGATTATTTTTGATAATGTGGGAACTTTAGCCATTACATAAAAAGGTTGCCGTATGTGATTAAGTTCTGCTGTAAGAGAGGGGCTCATCGGAACAAAGGTTATATGCTCTATTGGTAAGTGTTTTTATGATACCATATTGTTGAGAGTGGGGATTATGAGAAAGTTTGTGAATGTATCTTTCTGTGTGAGTGGGCTTCCTACATACTGAAAAAGGACAGGTTACTATTACCAAGCTGTCTAAAAAGGCTAAACGATTATTAGTTTCTTTTTCCATGGTAAACTGGATTCTAAGGTGAAGAGTATTAAGGTGAGAAAGGAAAGAGTCTAATGAGGCCAAATGCAGAACACACCATCCACATACCTTAACTAGATAGAAAGGCTTGAGAAGGGCTGAGTCCAGAGCTTGTTTTTCAAATTATTCTGTAAAAAAAAAGTGGCAAGGGAAGGGGATAACTCATAAAAGTACCCTCTGTTTGTTTATAAATTTTGTGCTTCCAAGAGAAATATCCAGAATGGATAGCAAAGGAAAACAGAATGGTAATATCAGGAAGTAAAACTTTCTTTATAAGTGATAAGGTGTCATTTAAGGGAATATTGGTGAACAGTGAAGTGATATCAACGCTAACCAAAATATCTCTATTATTTAACGTTAGATTTTTAACAGAAGTTTTAAAATGGATAGATTTTTTTATATAGGATGTGGTATGACCAGTGTGTGTGTGTGTGTTGGGGGGGGGAACAGAGCTTACTAACTGTTTTGCCAATTTATAGCATGGGGAATCTTTAGCATCTACTATAAGTTTTAGAATTGGTTTTGTGTATTTTTGGTAATCCATATATCCAGGGGGACGAGAACTGAAGGGTTTGAGTTTTTTGTGCTTTCAGGAGGTCAGGAAGAAATTTTTTTGAGCAGAATTTTCAATTTTTTTATCTGAGATTTGGTGGGATCATAATCTAAAGGTCTAGGTAGAGCAGTATCTCAGAATGATGCCCATTTTTCTATTGTATGTCACTGGTAGTAAGAATAACAGTAGCACTCCTCTTATCAGCTCTGGTGATGACTATACTGCTATCTTTGCATAGTTCTTGAGGGCACTGATGTGGCAAGATGATAGATTTCTTTTAGGAGGTAAAGATCAAAAATATTAGCTATTTCTGGAGTTAAATTACAGATACCACATTTGATGTTTAACATTAGGTGTAGTGCTGGTGCTTGCTTCAGAACAACCGCAAAATTATGGCCCAGACACACTGAGGGCATTATTGCTAAGCCTTTTCGACGACATGTTACCTATTGTACAAAAGGATTGAACTAGATGTAGGGGTTTAGAATCCAGAAGACTGTTATACTTTTTTGATGTGGTTGTTTTTTATTTTTTAAGTATTCTTTTTGAGCAGAGGCTTCTGAAATATCAAAAAGAATGGTACTACTGAGTTCAGTGTTCGGAATAGCTGAGAGCTCCAAAATGAAATTAGCTGATGACTGCATTGGTTGCAGCAAGGCTGACGTATGGCAGTGATCTGTTCCTGTAGTAGAGCAAAACTATCACACTTCTAGATACAGAAGGCCTCTTTTAGATTTGAATTTGACTTTAAATTTCACGCAGTTTGGTACTATTTCTTTATCCCAACATCTTTTAAGAAAGTCTAAACTGTGTGAAATTTAAAGTCATGTTCAAATAAAAAAGGCTCTCTAATCTAATGTTCTATGGAATATTTTGAAAAACAAGCTCTGGACTCACACCTTCTTAAGCCTTTCTATCTGGTTAAGATATGTGGATGATGTGTTCTCCATTTGGCCCATGGCCGAGACACATTAGACTCTTTCCTCTCTCACACATCAAAAGTATTCACTGTAGAATCCAGTTTATCATGGAAAAAGAAACTAATAATAGTTAAGGCTTTCCGGACATCTTGGTAATATGCCTACTCAATGGTAACCTGTCCTTTTCAGTATACAGGAAGCCAACCCACACAGACAGATCCATTCACAAACTTTTCCAACAGCCCTCCCTCTTCCTCTCAACAATATGGTATCATTAAAACTAACCAATAGCACATATAACCTTTGTTCCAATGAGTCATCTCTTACAGCAGAATTTCTTATCTACAGTTCCCTCATTATCAAAAAAATAATCAGTCCTTCTCCCAATCCTTGATCTTCTCTTTAGAAAGATTTTAGTAATGCCATCATCATCCCTATATCTGAGGCACTTCAGAAAAAAAGCCAGAATCTTAAAGAAATTCAATCTCTGCATGGCTTTCAAGCCTCACCAAAAACTTGCTACCCTTATACGTTTTACTAAAGATCAGCTATCTATCTGTACTTGGAGTACATAAAATGCCCTGTTCCTGCAAGTTGGCCTGCTATACAGACACAGGAAGTTCAGCCAACATCTGCATGGAAGAACACAAAAAAATACATCTGCAATCATGACATGTTAAATCAGCCCTTGCAGCCATGCTTGGTTCTATGGCTCATAGAATCATTTGGAAAAAGACCACCATTCTCCTTTGTAGTAAATTTAGAAGAGAAAGACTATTTTTGGAATCTGCAGCTGCTCTCAGAAATCAACCTAGTTTTAATAAATATGATTGCATTAAACTTCTCAAAATATGGGAAACACTAATACATCAAGATCCCAGTTTACATCCTAGGCCACCATCACATGCTAGCACAGGGTGCTGAACCTGTTAGCACTGTAGTCTTTTGTAGGTGAAAGACTTCCCTTAGTTTTGTGTTGCATGTGTGTGTTACTCCCTGACAATGTCTTAGTTACTGAGATGAAATATTGCAATTACTAAATAATATTTTTAATCCTGTCTCAGTGCTATTTCCCTCCTCTAACTGATTATTTGACTTCTACATTTGTATATCTGGAAGTCTAATCCCTTATAATGGAAAATGTGAACAAGAAATAAAAATTAGAATATGAATGGTCAAAACAGACTTCCTTACATGAAACAAATACTTACTAGCAGAAAAGTCGATATAAATACAAGAATACAACATACTTTCTATGTATATATTATACATTAATGCATATCTCAGAATAGGAACTATTTAGAAAAGAAATGGAAAAAAAAAAAAAGACTGATGGCTCTGGAGATGTGGTTACTAAGAAGAGAGTGATGGAAATTAGCTGGATAGTAAAGCTAACAAACAATTAGGCACTTGGCAAACTAAAAAAGAAGCTTACTGAATGAGATTGGCAAGAGAAAATAATTCTTTGGGCATGCTATAAAATAAAGAGGACTTACCAATGTGATCATCACAGGAAAACCACAAGAAGAAGAAGAGGAATGGTCCAACAGACATCTCTCTATTGAAGGACATAGACCCCTGGACAGGAAAAAGTACTATTCAGATCTTTAGAGATGCACAAGATAGGAATAGATCTGTGACAGCACCCAAATGAATGAATATATAGAGCAGGTGATTAAAATAAACCCAGAAAGGAACATTACCATGCATAAGAAACTACATCTGAAAGACTTTTTTTTTATGTGATGCTAGCCAGGAAAGGTTGTAAACTTATAATACATTAGTACCATGGCTAAGGATTTTTTACCATTCTTTTATATGTTTATGGAAATATTACAGTGACATGTGATAGAGATTGATGTTATAATATAGGTAGATGAACTAGAGGTGCTTATGAATATGTGAATACTATGGAATTTGGATGGGATATTGGCCCATATATTACAAGAAGATGCAAGAAAATTGGCAGTGTTTTTGATCATGCTTTTTAAATTTAGTCATAACACTGTATGAAATCAAAAAACTCATCATGGGAAGCATTGCTTGCTGTCAAGCAATGCCCATCAAATCATGCTTTAAATATGCTTAATGTTTTTGCACACACCGCTCTCAATGGCAATGGATTCCATCTCACTGCTCTTCATGCCCTTGCTAACACCCTTCTTATGCTACTTCCAGAAATGGACTCTTGTACTATCCTGATCCCTCCTCATTCTATGGAAAATGTCTCTTCTGGATTAATCTAGTGCAAACCTCACACTGGCTTGTATGGATCAATCATATAAACTCTAATTCTCATATTCTTCATACAACATTCCAGAGATCTGAAACAACCTTAATCACTCTTCCCTGGTGCCTCCAAAACTCTTCATCTCTCTAAAACAAGATGATCAGACTGAGTATATTATGCCAAATATCTGATAATGGCCTCAATGTAAACCTGCTACATCAAGAAGTTGTGTGAGGTAATAGTTCTGTCATACAGGACTTGATCTATTTGATCAAGACCTTGCATGATGGAACTATAACCTCTTATTTCTATGCCACTTGCCTTCTTTATCATTACCATAATCCACTGTGTTGTCCTCACATTTCTGAAGATGTAGTCCCTTAATTTCAGGTCCAGGTATGCCATTATCTCATTCACCTTGTTTAATGCATCCAATCAGTTGAATACCTACATCTAATCAATACCTTTTAATTTTCAAAAACAATTTACACTTTAAATAGCAAAACAGTAAAAACATCCTATAACTATTAAATAGCATAACTATTGTACAAAGCATACTAAATATTACTTTTCACTTCACATTGAATAGTAGAATCCTTGTTGCTTATAAATACACATCTAAAGTATACAAGCTTTTACACTTTCCTCTTTAAAGCTACAAGAGCAGCTTTTAACATTCACTCGCAACATTTCCAGAAAAAGTCGCTAAGTAATTCTTGTGATAAAAGCCAAAAATATCACTCATATGAGTTCATAGTACTTTTGTGCTCATAAGTTTGTAAGATTTAAATACAGCTTGTAGTTCTGGCAATAACATAGTCCTAATTTGCTCAAAATTTCTAGTTCATCTTCTAGGTTCACTTGCATAAAGCATCACACACACACACATACATACAGTAGTTTTCTGTTATAACTTAATAACTTAGCAATTCAAACATAACTTGTGCTGTGAGAGAGCAGGGTAGAGAAGAAGGTGAGATAAAGGGAAAGATAGAGGAAGAGAGGAAACTGGAGAAAAGGAAAAAAGTGTCAAAGCAAGGAAGAGAGAAATTAGTGGAAGGAGGGAAAGCGAGAGAGAAAGGAAAGAGAGATTTTGGGAGCAGAAAGAGTCAGGGAAACCAACTAGAGAAGAATGAATAAATATGTTTGGAATATCATATATGGAGATTAGATGATTCAGGTTATGCAGAGTAGATTGAGTAGGAAGAGAGGTCTGGATTATGTGGATGCATGGAATACATTTGAAGATACAAGAGATGGATTACATTTGAACACAGAAGGATGCAGGCATTTGGAGAGACTGCTGTTTTCTAGGCTAGTGAGTGCATCAAAGCAGAGAAACCAGAATTCCAAGGGTGGAACATAGCAGGATGGTCTCATGTTGGGATAGTGGCTTGAGAAATGAAAGGGTGCACATTATTTTGCAAAGTAAGGTGGCATATGCAGGCAGTAATAACAGTTATAAGAATACTGGCAAGGCACTGGTTTTTCCGTATACAAATGCTGGAAGCATATTAGTAACAAAGGGAATGAGTTTGTGGTGTTGATTGACTCAGTCTCTCCAAAGATTGTTGTATCAGTGAAACTTGGTTAACTGAGGATGATAATTTAACAAGGATAGAAATCAAAGGGTATAGCATATTTCAACAGGATAAGAGGCAGTGGAGCATCACACATGATAAGAGATGAATTGTGTCCTGTTATTGTGGAAAAATCACAGCTAAAATAATACTAATGATTTTGATGATATACGATGTGAGATAAACAATTTATAAGACAAGATATTTAGAAGTATATTGCTATAGACCTGGAATTATAGATGGTGATGAGCAGGAAATGTTTAGGCAAATTAGTTTGGTAAGTGCAAAGAGAGTGATCGTTATGGGAAACTTCAATTATAGTGATATAAACTGAGCAGAGGAGACAGCATGCAGTAATAAGGGAACTGAATTTTTGGATTTCTTGAGGAACAACTGTCTCGGGCAGCATGTGGTAGAGGGAATGTGATGATGAAGAGTTTTCGACTTGGTCATAGCATCTGATTGAGATGATTTCCTGACTGAGATATCATACATAGTGTGTCCATTAAGTAATGAGACAACAATTATTATATCAAAACAAAGTACTATATTTGGAATTGTCAATTACTTTCAAGATAATCAGATTCAAGATAATCTCCCTCCATCTCCAACAACGTTTACATCTGTCATACAGGTGTTCGAAGGCATGGTGGAAATCCTAAACATGAATATACTTCACTGTCTGGGTCACACACTGTGTTGAATGTCCTCAATGTGGCTGAAGCACTCCTCTGTCAAGGCACACTTCATCTTTGGGAAAAGGAAAAGGTCTGCAGCAGCCAAATCTGGTCGATGGGGTGGGGGGGTGATCAGGCAGATAGACCTCAAAGCCAGAAACTGCTTTACAGGCAGTGTATAAGCACGTTGTTATGCAACAGGAACCAAATGTTGTTGTGCAACAGTTCTTCCCTGACATGTTGCATGCGGGCATCAGACATTGCATTACTCCTAAATAATACTGACCATTCACATGCCCTCAGGAACAAATTTGCAGTGGATAATTCCAGCAGCATTGGAAAAACAATGGCCATTGTTTTTTCAATGTTTTTCATTGTTTTTTCCATTGACTTGATGTGATTTTTGCAACCTGAGTTTCTTCTGCTGGGGAGAAGACATTCTATGCCATTCCATGCTTTGGGTTTTGTTTTTGGATCAAAGTGAAAACACCAACTTTCATCACTGGTGACAGTTCTCTGCAACACATCATCATGATCTTGATCAACTGCATGGATGAAATTTTGACAACATGCAACCTAGTGCTCTCCCTGTTCGTGTGTGAACGTGTATCGCATAAACCTTGAACGAATCTTCCTCTTGTGCACTATCTAAGATTAATCTGGCCATTTTCTTACTGACACCAAACTGTACATTGAGTAGCTTAGTAGTTATTTGCCTGTCATGGACAACAATTTCCCTAGCTTTCGCCACATTTTCATTTGTCCATGCAGAAACTGGCCATCCATAGCATGGTTGATTCTTTAGGGACTCCCTCCACTCTTTAAATGTTGAAAACCAGCAGAACACCTGTGCATGACTCAGATAGTCATTGCCATAAACTTTTTTTAGGTCTTGGTATACTTCTGTAGCAGTTTTTCCTAATTTACAGTAAAATTTTATCACAGCTCTTTGCTCTATGATGCAACTTCTGACATGCTCCACTCACACACACTCTTACTTCAACAGTTGCCACATAGAAACCACTGCATCGCCTGACTCAAAAGTTGAACTTACAATTACAACACATACTAGCACTCAAAACTAAAAATATGCTTGTTACTTTATTCAAAAGGCAGTCCTGTAAAAAATCAATCTCATTACTTAATGGGTACACTGTGACCATATAAAACTGACTTGGAAGATTAATAGGCATGTATAAGTATCAAGCCAGAAGGAATTTATGTATATAAGGCAGGCAACCATCACAGACTTAAAAACCATCTTGGGTCAGTAATGCATGGGAGATACTTAAGAAAACATTGTTAACAGCAGTGGCATATTGTATATCTCGAGTGAAAAAGATAAAGCAATTTGAGTCAAATGGATGACTAGAGAAAGTAAGCAGGAATTGGAGATGAAAAAGAGATTATGGATGACATATAAAGAGAGAGGTGGAGCACAGTTGCATGAGGAGTATAAGCTCAGACTAAGAAAGTGACTAGTATTGTAAGAAGAGAAAAATTAGAATATGAGAGGAGACCTATTCTGCAATCCAAGGGGAATTCCGAGTATTTTTGCCATGTAGCCAGAAGAAGGAAAAATTATTGTTGCTAGACTTCCATGCTGGATGGAGACAGAAATCAGGTGACCAAAGTAGATCACTATTAAAGTGTTCCATCCTGCTAAAGCAGACTTTATTCCTCGAAAGATAAGGAGTGGTGAAGTATTAGGAATAAATGAAGAGAATGTCCCAATACTGAGTGCACCAAATGTCAGTAAGGCAGGGGCACCAGATAGAATTTTGCCATGTGTCTCCAGGAACCTGTCCCGTTACAAGACTTTCATCAAACAGTAAATGCCATGCAAGTGTCACAGCACATTCCCTTAAAACACATAAAGGTGGTGGAATGGAGATATCCAACTATAGGCTTGTTTGTATTTCTTCTGTGGTTAAGATTTTAGAGAAATTCACAAGAACTCATATACAAAATTGGACAAATGAGAGAAATATTATTTATTCAGGCCAGTATGGATTTGTTAAGGGTGTTCTTGTTTTAGTAATCTGGTTACCTTTCACAATAGAGTAACAAGATCAGTGGATGAGGGTAAGGCATACTCTGCCATTTTTGTTTTTGGATTTTACAAAGGCATATCACAGAGTGCTACATAATAAGTTGATTTTTAAATTGCAACGTATGGATTTGGGTATCAGGTTAGTGGATTGGATTGGTGATTGGCTTTCTGATAGATATCAGATATCTGTATATGGAAGAGCCTTATCAGAGAGTAGGAAGGTTACAAGTGGAGTTCGACAGGGTTCAGTACTGGAACCACGATTGTTCAGTCTTTATGTCAATGATATTGGCATAAAGGGAGATATTCAGTTGTTTGCAGATGATGTGAAGCTTGGGAGGATTATTAGTAATAGTGCTGATGTTTTGGCTCTTCAAGATTTAAATAAGTTGGAAAGGTAGTCATATGAATGTGGATGTCAGTTTGATGCAATTGAATGTAAGGTTTTGAAATTCAGGATCCACAGAGAGGATTCTTCATACTCACTTGTTGGAGTAATACTAGAAGAAGTGGAGGAAGTAGGGGATCTTAGGGTGATTGTAGATATAAATTTGAAGTTCAGAGGACATATTGCAATGGTTGTGAAGAAATCTCAGAGACACTATTGAGGAGGACATTGACCAAGAGAGATAAAAAAGGTGGTGGTCCCATTGTATATAGCTTTGATCAGACTACATCTGGATTTCTGTGCTTAACTCTTGTCACTCACTGGGATTTGATTAGAATGAAGCAACCTTGGAGAGAGTACAGAGATGAATAACAAAATGATATCAGGACTGTGCAGTATTTATTATGAGGCTAGATTGAGGACATGCACACTGCAGAGTTATAGATAGAAGATAAAGGGGGAGAGATGTGATTGAAACATTTAAGCTGTTGAAGGGTTATTATGGGATTAACATTGGAGATTTTAGGGTATTTGTGGTAGAAAGGGAGGAAGGAACAAAGATGTAGGGCCATCCCTGGAAGTAGCAAAAAGAAATAGTGAGTGAAAAGGTTAAAAAATAAGTTTTTTGCATGGAGAATAGTAGGAGCATTGTCTGAGAGCATGGTGAAAGTGTAAATGGTGGGTGAGTTTAAGAATGGCACAAAAGGCTTTGTGTTGACTAGTATTTACCTCCCACAATGTCTTGTGACTCCATGGAGGTGAAGAAGATAACAATAATCTCAGATAGTGTAGCAATGGTGATTTAGTGATTTCATTCATCTTACTGTAAAGTGTCAGTTAAAACTCCCTGTTTAGAAGTCAACCCATGCTTTTTATATTGAGTATCTGAATCATTATTCATGGTAGTGTGCATGCACAAAACTAAGAAGTACTTTGCCTTGAAATAAAATAGATACCTAATAGAGGAAACAGACAATCCCAAGAAAGGAATGGACATATTGCATGTCTGCAAAAACATTTTGAATTAGACCATATGACATATCACTGTTGAAAGTCGCTGTATTCACTTAGAAAAACATCAGTTTTATATATTTCCAAGGTTCGTATTTCTTAACTGCAAACTACTCAACTGTAAACTATTCATTGAGTCTTGACCAGTTTTTTTGAAACAAGTTGCAAAAAAAAAAAAAAGTAACAGTATCGTTGTATCACTGGCATGTCAGATTCATAGCATAATATTTTTTTTTCATGTGGCTGCTATTCATAAAAGGTTATTATTATTATGGGTATCCCCATGAGATCTCCATGGGATATGAGTTTAAGGAGTGGTATGATAGACTTTGTGTTTCTTAGGGGGGACCTCCCCTCAATGAGTCTTGACAGACTTTATGTTCTTAGGAAGGACCTCCCATGATGAGTCTTTTGACTCCATGGAGGCCTGAATAATAATAATAATCAGTAGACTCATTGCAGGAGACCCAAACTATCAAACAATATCTATCATATATCTTCTTGAATTCATTTACAGACGAAGAACTCACAACTGAGTCAGGCAATGCATTCCACCCACTCACCACCCTCCAAGCAAAAAATCTCGTTCTCACACCCTTGTTAACCACACTTTTCCTTAATTTCCAGGGATGACCTCTTGTTCTTCCATCACTATCACACAGCTGAAATATTTTCCCTGCATCAATCTTATAAAAACCTTTTAGTAATTTAAATGTTTCTATTATATCCCGTCTTCTCTGCCTATCAATAAACTTCTGCAATCCACAAGCTCTCAATCTTGGGAGCATTTTTTACATCACCCCCAACTTAGTCACTCTCCACTGAACCCTCTCCACAACCTTCTTATCTCCAAGGAATCCAGGTGACCAGACTTGAGCACAGTAACCCAAATGTGGAAGTATCAACACCTTATAAAGGGGAATAATAACCTCTTTATCTCTGGATGTTAGTGTTCTTCAATAACTAAGTAATCCTATATGCAATCTTTGGACACCTTAGCAATGTGCCCTCTGAACTTCATCTCCCTATCCACCAACACCCCCAAGTCCCTAGCCTCATCAATCTCTTGGAGTACCTTTCCATCAATGTGGTACATAGCTGGTAATCTTTTAATCCCAAAATGCATAACTTTACACTTTTCCACATTGAACTGACATCCATTACCTTTTACTCATTTTGCCACCTTATTTAAATCATCCTGCAATCTCTCAGCATCAGCTTGATTTTTTATTTCGCTACCCAACTTTGCATCATCAGCAAACAACTGAATATCTCCCTTTAAGGCATTTTCTATATCATTTATGTACAAATTAAACAATAACGGCCCAAGCACAGAGCCCTGAGCCACACCACTGGTCACCTGCCTCATTCTGGACTCTGCTCCTCCATACACTAATTTCTGGTATCTCTCCATGAGTCATTCTCTTATTCATATCACCAGTTTAGTATCCATCCCCATCTGCTCTAAATTACAGACGAAGTCTAAATTGCACAACAGTATTAAATGGGGGTATCCTGTCAAAGCCTTAGCAAAATCCAGTAGTAGTATTATTCAGATGTCATTCTATTATAAAAAGTTAATAAATTGCTAAGGCTGGATCGACCTTTAACAAAACCATGTTGGCCCCTGTAGAGTATCATATTCTGATCCATCCATTCTTTAATTCTGTCCTTAACTAACTTTTCTAATACTTTTACCACGACTCCCGAGATGGTGATTGATCTGTAATTAACTACCACAGTCTTAGAGCCACCTTTATGCAAAGCAACCCACCCCCAAGTTCCAGGCTGCTAAGCTGGTAAGCTGATAAGACAAAAAACTTGACATAAAAACGTTTCAAATTTCAGTTTATCTTTTTATATATATAGAGTAGATATATATATATATATATATATGCACTAGAATTTTGAAGACTCGAAATGGGGGATTCCCCCCTGTGCCTATGCTTCCCCCTCCCTCCCCCGAGTTCCAGGCTGGTAGGCCGGTTCTCCTTGAATTCTGATGACTCGAATTTTGAAGACTCAGCACTCACGGTAGCCCCTGAGTTTCAAAACGTTTCAAAAAAGTGACATAAAAAGGCTTATCATTTTATATATATAGAGTAGATATAGTTTAGAAACCCTAATGTACAGATCAAACATGAAACTTTGTTTATTTGAGCCACCTCAGGGCTCCAATAAGTTTGACAGTGGTCTCACCAGGCAATGAAATTCAGCTCCCATATAAAGACAGTCACAAACATCATGCCCACAATGGGATTCAAACCCACAGCCTAACTTTCTAACTATTCAGTCAATTTGGCTAAGGTTTTGAACTGACCCAGCACACTGGCTTATCTCTGTTTACATTTATTATATGGGCTTTTCTAAGAATTTCGAGGACTCATCAAGAGAGAGGTGACCTAATTCACACATTGATACACCTATCATAACCCCACTTGAATACACTCAAAGAAGTACTCAGAGTTCCCACTGTTAGCTTATTACACTTACTCACTGTTCTGTCCCCACCAACAATGAAATAAAAAAATTTTCCTATACATTTACTATACAGTCCAACATTAAGTTTGGCATTTCTGTGACATCTTTCCTTCATCTATCCAGTTGTCCATCATCATCATCATCAACATCAAGAGACCTTCATGGAGTCAGAGACTCATTGTGGTAGGTCCCGCTCTCACATTCATAGCTCATCATATCTCAACTTAAATGCATTCATTTCCCTGACTCACCACACTCTCAGGCAATGCATTCCAATCACCCATCATTCTCCATGCAAAAATTCTACTTCTCATACCCAACTTATGCAGATTCCAGGGAATTCCAGCCTCTCGTTTTCCCCTGTCTCTAGATATTCTATGAAAAATCTCATCCACGTTAATCTGGTAATTACCCCTTACCAACTTATACATCTTCATCATGTCTCCCCTCTTCCTTCTATCCACTAGGCTCTTTAGAGACCAGAAACCAACTTTCTCATCATCCTTTGAAAACCAATCAACCATATCTGTGTACAGTAATCCATATGTGGTAAGTTCCAATCTTACCACATATGGATTACTGTGCAATGGAATCAAAACATCCTTATTTCTGCATGTCAGTGTTCTCTCCATCATTCCCATAATCAGCAGTGTTATCCTCGCAGTTTTAGCAAAATGTCCACAAAACTTCATAGTCCCTATCCACCATCACCCCTATATCTTTCATCTCCTCCAAAATATCCACACCAATCCTATATTGTGCATCCCATCTTTTCTTCTCAAATTTTAAAGCCTTGCACTTTGCTACATTAAACTAACATCCCCACACACACACTCACCCATTAAGACAGTCTATTTCGGTTCCCTTTCAAAGCTATAGCATCTGCTGTACTTCTCATAACTCTCCCCAATCACCATTTAAGCCCTTTCTAATGTCTTACATAAAAATTAAACAACAATTTCCCCAAAACAGACTCCTAGGGCATGCCACTGACCTTCCTCTTCTGTGATATCAATCTCCCATATGCAACGTGCTGATACCTCTCTGACAGCCAATCTCCAATCCATTGGCACTAATCTCTCCATCTCCATCTATCCAACTCCATCTGTTCCAATTTTAATACTAGTTTGTCATGTGACAATCTATCAAAAGCCTTTGCAAAATCTAAATATACTACTGTATGTGTATCCCTCTTGTCCAATTTATTGCCCAAATTGTGCCAAACAAAAAATTTTGCCAGTCTGATTGGTTGTGTGGATGGTGTATCCTGTCTCCAACAGGGCTGTGGACATGGATAATTGTGAATGTATTTAGTGGTAAATCTCTGTAATACTTGTAATACTGTAATCTCTGTTGTAATGAGAAGTCTTCTGTACTTCTCATGCATGCAATAAATATGAAGGTGAGCTGAAAATGACCAAATTATTATAACAGTTATTACTTGGGAACCTCTATTGAATCCAAACTTATTGTGGGATGGCCCACAATAAATATTATATGAGGGTGGTCTGAAAAGTTCTCGGCCTAACAATGAAAAATGGAATTTATAATTTCAAAATTATTTTTATTTTTTAACATAATCTCCCTTAAGACTAATACATTTATTCCAGTGATGCTCCAGCTCCTTTATCCCATCCCTGTAGTGGTTCTCAGTAAGATCTGCAAAATACCCCTCTACAGCTGCAATCACCTCTTGATTGCAGCTGTAGAGGGGTATTTTGAAAAATGCTGTCCAGCGAGGAAGAGTTTTAGTTTTGGGAAGAGATAGAAGTCAGAGGGAGCCAAATCTGGGGAATAGGGTGGATGTTCCAACAATTCATAGTGCAGATCCCTTAATTTTTCCCATTGGCAAAAAACCTTTATGTGCAGGTGAATTGTCCTGATGAAAGATGATTTTTTTTTTCTTCTGCAAACTGGGTCTTTTCTCATGATTTTTTTCATCTAGTCTGGTTAAAAGATCAGAATAATATTCCCTGGTTATTGTTTTACTCTTTTCAAGATAATTAATAAACAAAATGCCTTTAGCATCCCAAAACACCAATGCCATGACCTTTCCTGTTGATGGAATTGACTTTGGTGTTGAACATGCTTCTGTCTACTGTTTTGACTGCTGTTTGGATTCTAGTATGTAATGGTGAATCCAAGTCTCATCCATAGTAATAAATTGACACACAAAATCAGTTTTATTCTTGTTAAAATGCTCCAAGCACTGTTCAGAGATTTTCGTGCAAGTGTGTTTTTGATCTGCTGTGAGCAAGCATAGCACCCATCTTGTGCAAAGCTTTTTTTTGAACAGCAGAAATCAATGGTTTCTGCTGTTGTTACACTTTTTAGACGTCTTTCGTGTGGATCATCTTCAAGGCTGGTACGGCCATGTTTAAACTCGGCAGCCCATTTCTTAATTGTTGAGAACAAAGGAGAAGAGTGCCCATAAACTTTTATGAACTTCGAATGAATTTCTTTTGGCATTAAACCTTCTTTTACAAAGAATTTTGTAACCACACGATACTCAATTTTATCCGTTTCAAGGGGTATAGACAGCTGTATAAAACAAACTACTTAATAGAATGACTTACAATTTCACATGGATGGTTATGACAGATGTACCAACTTAGAAAAACAAAATCTTGCCCTTAGTGTTGCTATTTATGGTGATTTTTTCTGTTCTATAAAAACCCATTAGTGACCATATATTTCTATTATCTCCTCTTTTCCATCTGTCAACTTATATTTGTAGTCTATAAACCACTTTCAGTCTCTCCTCATGTAGAGCACTCTAGGCCATTCACCATTTTGAGCACTCTTCTGTGGATCCTTTCCAACAACTCTACATTGCCCTGAAACTCAGCTAGTCAAAGCTGTGCACAGTAGTCTAGATGTGGGTGTATTTTACCCACTTTTGCAATATGCTCTGTGAACTTCAATTCCCTTTCCACCACTCCCATTATTCCCAAATTCTTAGCCTCATCAGTTTCTTGCAGTCCAGTTCTATCAGTGCAATATGCAATCATATAACTTTACACAAACCAGTAACCATTATTATTTGTCTGCAATGTCATTATTCTAAATCTCAGTAACCATTTTTATTAAATATTGTCCTACCCAATTTTTGTCATCAGCAAACAACTGGCTACTCAAATCATTTGCCATATCATTAATTCACAAACAGAATAGCAGCAACTCTATTACAGAGCACTGTGGCTCACCACTGTCACCTATCTTCTCTCAGATTCTACTTACTGTACACATATGCTGTTTGATTTCTGTCTATCAGTCATCCTCTTATCCATTCCTATTATTTAATTTGCATAAAACATTTCTTCATGGTATCCTTTCAAAATCCAGCAACACCATAGTATAGCCATTTCCTTTATCTAATTCCCATGTCACTTTATTATAAAAAGTGAGTAGGTTCTAAGGAGAGACCTACCCTTCACAAAGCTTTGCTGCTACTCATATGTTATCATATTGCTATTCATTCATTCCTGCTTTTGATGAGTTTTTTCAATACCTTAATCATAACATCTCAGTACCAACTAGCCTGTAATCAGTCTATTTCTGTCTTGTGGGGTGGGGGGGGGGGGGGGTGGGGGGGGGGGGGGGTGGGGGGGGGGGGGGGTGGGGGGGGGGGGGGGTGGGGGGGGGGGGGGGTGGGGGGGGGGGGGGGTGGGGGGGGGGGGGGGTGGGGGGGGGGGGGGGTGGGGGGGGGGGGGGGTGGGGGGGGGGGGGGGTGGGGGGGGGGGGGGGTGGGGGGGGGGGGGGGTGGGGGGGGGGGGGGGTGGGGGGGGGGGGGGGTGGGGGGGGGGGGGGGTGGGGGGGGGGGGGGGTGGGGGGGGGGGGGGGTGGGGGGGGGGGGGGGTGGGGGGGGGGGGGGGTGGGGGGGGGGGGGGGTGGGGGGGGGGGGGGGTGGGGGGGGGGGGGGGTGGGGGGGGGGGGGGGTGGGGGGGGGGGGGGGTGGGGGGGGGGGGGGGTGGGGGGGGGGGGGGGTGGGGGGGGGGGGGGGTGGGGGGGGGGGGGGGTGGGGGGGGGGGGGGGTGGGGGGGGGGGGGGGTGGGGGGGGGGGGGGACATTTCATCTTATTCAATGGTTCTATATTTACTGTGTTTCAGCATCATTATCAAATTCCATACTGAATGTAACATCGTCTTTGTCTCCAAAAAATCCATGTGTGTCTAAAACTTCATAGTCCTAATATATCAAATATAATTTCATAACTACCTTGTTTTTGCTAATTTATATTTATTAATCTTTTTAAATATTGCCTGCCATTTTGACATATAAGGGAAGCTCCATCCCAGTTAAATAAACTTTGATACAAACACTTTTCATTAAATAGTAATGCTCCAGAACTGTACACTGGCACATGCCATTTTTTATCTTCTTTTTCAAGGTGCTGCTCATCACTGCACAACTTACTGCAGTGTATCAGCCAATTACCAACTATACTCTAGGTGGTTTGATTCAGTTAGAACTGCGTTAGAAGATCAAGGTGTTAGATGTGACAATATTTGAGTGCTTTGTGTGATAGAGTGTTCAATTCTGGATCACTACTATTTTTCATTAAATAATAGTGGTTCAGAACCAAACACTGAAACACACCACTTGTTTTCACTTTTTTTTTTTTTTTCAAAGCACTGCTCCCCATCATTAACTTTCTGATATGTATCAGCCAGTTAACATCATCTAGGTAGATTGATTCAGTCAGAAGTGCTTAATAGATTAAATGTTAAATATGACAATATTGGAGTGCTAACAAGTAACAGACTAATTTGGAGGAAAACTGTAATGTAAGCTTAATCATGTAGTACTGTCATAGTAGCCTGTACACTCCTCAAAGGTCCATATCAGGAAATTGATAATGATGATGAATTAACTATCCTGTGTCTTTATTGGTAGCTAATTCTGATGAATTAACTACCAATTTTCTGTCTTCATCCCACTTAATTTTCAGAATAGTAAGTCATGCTGCATGCTATCAAATTCTTTTATAAAAGCCAGAAAAAATTGTCATATATGCATCTCCTCTATTCAGTGCAGTTATTTATCTGCTCTATATATATAAAAAGATAAGCCGAAATTTGAAACGTTTTATGTCACGTTTTTTGTCTTACCAGCTTACCAGCCCGGAACTCGGGGGGGGGGGGGGGGGGGGGGGCAGAGTAGGCGACAGGGGGGAGAGCCCCCCCCCCCAGTACTATTATAAAATGTAACTGGAATTGGTAAAGATTCTAATTTTACTCAATCCAGCCTTCTATTCCTACTCTAACAACCTTTCCTACTCCTGAGGAACACTCTCTGTTGCAAGGCTTTCATAGAATAACTGAGTAAAGGGTACTGTGATTTTCTTTGCAAATTCCCATTAATATGTGTAGTGATATTGCATCCGCTTCCACAGCACACATCAATTTCCAGTCTCCTATCTTTCCCCATTGTTATATTCAATACTAAACTGTATTTCATCACAGTTATCCCCCAATTCAATTATCTAATTGTGCTAGGAAATCAGTTTGGTGGTCAGACAATTGTGGATAATTTATACCTATGGTTAACTGACTATACAAATACACAGTGCTGTACCAGAAGTTGGTTGACATGCTGAGAAATATGTGATCAGTCTCACCCATAGGGGAAATCTTGTCTTAATATTTACTTTTTTGCAATAAATTGATAATGGAAGGGCAAATAACTGATAGATCTCTGTATTTTAAACAATTCCACTTTATCATCTTTTATTGCCACCCTAGCATCACTTTCTGTAGTAGAATCATTCTTCTCTATTTACCCTTACTTTACTACTCATATAAGTAAAAATACTCCATGGAATTATTCGCAACCTCTGCACCATTTTTTTTTTCATGTTCCAGTTTCTTCTTACCACAGCTGTTCACTTTCTTGCCTACTTATGCACATACATCATGCAACTAGCGACCATTCTTTGCTTACCCTCTACAATATCCTTCCTCTGTAGTTCCTGCCCAATCTCGTTATTCATTCATTCATTACACAACTACTCAGTTGATCCTCCTAACTCTGGGAATGCAGTTTGACATAACTACTTTCATATGTTTTTTGAACTAACTTTCAGTTATGTTTGATTTCCCTACCATCTGCTTTATGCCATGATATGCTTTCTTTATCTGTCATAATTTCCTGCTGTGTCGTCATGTCAGAATTATGTGATCAGTCTTACCCATAGGGAACAGCGGTGGTTTTGTTAAGGGGAAATCTTGCCTTAATATTTACTTTTTGCAATAAATTGACAAGTGAGCTGGCAAAGAAAATAGATACAAAATGATATATAATGCTTCACTATGGCACACTCATCAAAGAAGAATACTATGTTAACAGTAACAGAAGGGAATGGAAAATAAATTAGTAGCATGCATAAAGAGGTGACTTACTGACTGCCATTAGAAAGCAATGTATGGAAGAGCAAAGATAAAGAGCATTTTTATTGAGGTGACTAGCAAAGTGCCACAGGGCTGTATTATCAGGCCATTACCACATTCAGTTTGTTTAATAATATTAAGTAAGGCTTGAAGGGATATATTCATTGGTTTATAAGACTGATCACATAAGTAAAGTGAGATGGAACAATTCTGATATGTAATCTCTGCAAGAGGACTATAAATAGACTGGCGTGATGGGCATGTTATAGTGGATGTTATTGTTACCAAATGCATATTAATACATTTTGAATTGTAGAGATTCCACATGGTATACTATATTCATAGGATTTTGCCACAAGAAATTAAGGCTAGGAATCTCAAAGGTGGATAGAATTGGAAATTCAGGGACCACATTGTAAAGGTAGTAAAAATGACATAGAGAAAAACAGCAATGTTAAGAAGGACACTGTTGTGCAGGAATTGGGAAGTCCATATGATTCTATATGACTTCATTTGGACTACTCTGCTCATATCTAGTCTTTCAGGGCTCTCAGACTATATGGAAACAATAGAAGAACAGAGGTAACTAATCCAGGTAATATTTAGACACTGAAATATTAGATATTATAACAGATCAAGGAATGCAACTAACAATCCTGCCTTTTTCGAATAGGCAGAAGAGAGGTGGTGTGATAAACAATCTAGTAAAAAGATTTAGGAGATGGTGGTTGGTGGAAATCTTTCCATATATGGTATGCGTAGAGAGTAAGAGTGAGTGAGAGAGAGAGAGAGAGAGAGAGAGAGAAAAAACAAGGGCTTATCCTTAAAAGTTGGATAATAAATTATGGTGAGGAAGAGTATGAGGACTGTGTTTTTCCTCTCTTACTATCATTTTCACCATTTGCCACATATTCCTTTTGTCCTTAAACAATTTTTAAACACACTTAATCCATCATAATAAAAGAAGAAAAGGAGGGCAAACTGTCACATCTCAACATCATCATCACAAGAAATTTCATTAGTTGTTCTCTGGTGCATTAGATTTATCTTAGGCCCTTGCATATTCATATGCTTTGTCTCACCACCACCACTGTGCTCAAATATTAAGAATTTTCAAATTATTAGCCTTTAGGACTGAGCTGATATTGTCATCAGGACTGGTTTGATATAAAGAACAACGGGCTCTACAAAGTACATTGTGACTAAATGGTCATGACAAAAAAAAAAAAAGTATGTTGCATAGAAAGAAACCAATTTCTCCCTGCCCTCCCTCAAATGAAAAAAGCACACTAACACCATCTCCCTGCCCTACATAAAAGGCATTATAGAAAAAATAACATGGCTACTAAAACTTTAGTACATCATAACTGTATTCAAACCATTAAATAAAATTTTGGCCCACTTGAGACAGATTAAAGACCCACAGGATTCTCTCTCTCTCTTTTCCAGGAGTTTATAGCATTCCATGTCAGTGTGGATAAGAATACTTTGGACAAACAGGAAGGACTACTACCTTCGTAAGAAAAAAAGAACATTGAAGATATATCAGTCATGGACAATTTATGAAAAAAATATGCACTAGCTCAGTATGCCATCAAATTTGATCATTTTATTAAGTCGAACAAAAAAACCAAGCTACAGTATACATCTCAATTTTAAATCCCAAAGACTTTCTGGAAGCAACACAAATTTTCCAAAATCCTGAAAACTGCAAGCAGATGAACCTGAACAAGAGTTGGCATTCAACTTCAGCCCAGTTGACAAACACTCATAAGGTCACTCCACTATGTAAGAATCAACTGCACATGACTCTTCAGTTCCAAATGTGATATTCTGAGCTGTAGGTCATTTCACTGTGTGTTTAATTGATAGTATATTGTATATTTTTGGTGCCTTGATAATACCAGCCTAAGACAAAACATCGAGTGTAATTTGTTAATTTTTAATTTATTAAATTAATTTTGTTATATTCTGCTTTATATGTGGTTTGTTCCATAAGTTATATAGTATGATATCTGTATAGATCCTCAAAAGTTTATACAAGAGTGACGTGCAATTATTTTTATGAGTTGTATAGTTACACATTAAATATTTCAGGACACTGACACAAATGACAGCCTATTAGTATTATCACGACACCTCCATGGAGTCAACAACTCATCACAGGACAGGAGGTCCTCACTGTGATTGCACATAGAGCTCCTTGAACAGTGCCTTAAACTCGTTTATATGTTTCAGCACTCACCACGTGCCCAGGTACGCATCCCATGCACTATCCACTTACCATACAGTAAACATACTACAGACAATTTCCTCTGTTCACACTCCCCTTATACAGTTTTCAGTATCCAACTATAAAAATAATACCAAACAATGTGATTCAATAATTCCATCAAAGGTATGAAGTAATATTGAAAAACAAGATTTCTTCATAGTAAAATTATATTTTACTATGAAAAACAGGGTGATTCCAATTTTTTATGATCTAAGCTAACTATAAATTTACCCTATTTAATATTTTATTTAGTCCATCATTAATGGAAGAAGCAGTAAGTAAAATGCACTGAGTTCTGTGACTTCATGGAGACCTCGGAGTAAACGTCATAATGTCTGGCCACATTGTAATGAGTCATTGATTACTCCTATTAAATTCAAAGCATTAAATCCCATTCATAAAAAAAAAAAACTAGAGCATTTTCAAAATAGCAAAAGAAAACACCTGAGAAAGCATGTGTTTTCCTCCTCTTCCTCCATGGATAGCTCTGCAATGTTCAACCAATTTTGACAGTTTGCTCTTTAACTATTTTACCTACTTCATCAAAATAAAAGTAACATATTTAAAAAAACAACAACTCATTTATCAGAAAGTGAGCCAAGTGATGAACCATGAAGTTCGATCAATTTATTATTACAATTATTCTGTACCTCAATAAAATCACAAGGCTCATTGTGAGAGGCCCATCTTAGACAACACAAAGTATACAGTATATAAAAATAGCCACTTCTAACTTTCTTACTCACAAGATTTAAATAAGCTGGCAAAAGGTAATGGAAGAAGTTCTTCTCGGTGACAGGGTGAGCCTGTCACTAAGTGGAACAATGCTGAGTTGGACAGTCCTTCAGTCACTCCTTGGGGGACTGCATCACTGGTCTGGGGGACCGCCTAATTTTTAGAGAGTTCTTTACTTAAACAGCACCTCAATAAAGGTTGAAACCAGTCTGGGTAGTGGCCCCTCCCTTAATGCATAGCATTATATATGTCCTCAAGGATATGTGCTTTGCATTATGGGAGATACTAAGGCAAGAGATCAGAACTTACTCCACCTTTACCATGAGTTGCCCCAGTCCTGAAATCACTTCATGCACAAACTTTGTTTGCTTACACCAGGATAAAGGATTAAACCAAATATATAATTAGTAGCATAGCCAAGTGAAAAGACTTCCATCAGATATGATAGATATTATTTTGATAGTTTGGGTCTCCCGCGATGAGTCTACTAACTCCATGGAGATACCCGTAATAATAATAACTTCCGGGGATAATCTCTTGTCCTTATTCCTTTGCTTTGTTCCAACATATGAAATTACCCTAGTCTCAATCCGGTAAATACCTCTCAACAGTTTAAATCTTCCGATCATATTACCTCTTTGTCTTTTATCCACCAAACTGCAGTTGTCATGTCCTTGGTCTGTTCTTGTAAATAACATTGTGCAGCCACAATATAATTTTTGCAATCTACCTCTGTACTCTCTCCAAAGTTAATTTATCATCTTCAAATCCCAATAGCCAGATCTCAGTTGTGGATTTTGGGATTAAAAGATTACCAGCTGTGTACTACATTGATGGAAGAACGGTACTCCAAGAAATTGATGAAGCTAAGGACTTGGGGGTGTTGGTGGATAGGGAGATGAAGTTCAGAGGACACATTGCTAAGGTGTTCAAGATTGCACATAGAATTTCATTGAAGAACACTAACATCCAGAGATAAAGAGGTTATTATTCCCCTTTATTTATAAGGTGTTGTTACTTCCGCATTTGGATTACTGTACTCAAGTCTGGTCACCTGGATTCCTTGGAGATGAGAAGGTTGTGCAGAGGGTTCAGAGGAGAGTGACTAAGTTGAGGAGTGATGTAAAAAATGCTCCCAAGATTGAGAGCTTGTGGATTGCAGAAGTTGATTGATAGGCGGAGAAGACGGGATATGATAGAAACATTTAAATTACTAAAAGGTTTTTATAAGATTGATGCAGGGAAAATATTTCAGCTGTGTGATAGTGATGGAAGAACAAGAGGTCATCCCTGGAAATTAAGGAAAAGTGTGGTTAACAAGGGTGTGAAAATGAGGTTTTTCGCCTGGAGGGTGGTGAATGAGTGGAACGCATTGCCTGACTCAGTTGTGAGTTCTTCGTCTGTAAATGAATTCAAGAGGAGATATGATAGATTATATATTTGGTTTAATCCTTTATCCATGTGTAAGCAAACAAAGTTTGTGCCTGAAGTATTTTCAGGACTGGGGCAACTCATGATAAAGGTGGAGTGAGTTCTGATCACTTGCCTTAGTATCTCCCATAATGCAAAGCTCATCTCCTTGCCAACATGTATAATGCTATGCATTAAGGGAGGGGCCACTACCTAGACTGGTTTCGACCTTTATAATCTGAAAATGTATCTGAAAATCTTAATAATCTGTAAATACTTCAGGCGCAAACTTTGTTTGCTTATACTTGGATAAAAGATTAAACCAAATATATAATTGGTAGCATAGCCAAGGGAAAAAACTTCATCAACTATCTCTTTACAGAGAATTTTAATAATTAGGTGTTGACACCTTTCGGCAACTGGTATATGGCGATATGACTTCTGCATTACTTCCACCTTAGTGTCACCGAGAAGAAAGATGGTGGCACTTGAGTGTTCACTGTGTTTCTACTTTTAGCATTAGATGAGCGAATGAGTGTTGACTACTGTAATGCAAGTATGATGTAAAACTCTGGTTTTGTAGTATAGCTGCTAGATTAACTAGCAGAGGTGCAATTATAGTTTTTAAATTATATACAAGAACAGCAAGTTAACATCACAGGTAATTGGACGATTCGATAGGTCTAACCGCCGTTGGAATCGCCATTGTTGATTAATTGCTAAAAGCAACTGAATCGTAGGCTCACTGCCCCACGTTGTTGAGGTTTTTTTTCGTAGCCCTTACATAACTTCAGGGTCGTAATCAGTTCCTTGATATCTTCCATACCGATTGGTATGGAAGATATCAAGGAACAGATTAAGACTCTAAACAAGGAGGAGTCATTAGATGTTTTAAAACTTATCATGGCAAAGTTTGAGGCTGACTGGCTGGGTTATTTAAACCTGTATGCCCAAACAAATGATCCAGAAGTAGAGGATGAAGAAACCCAAGGGGAATTCATAACTGTTCCACCATCTAAAACCCCCCCGTCATAACAATTCACAAGAAGAGCACTCCAACAAATGAAGAACAGCAGACAATCTTATGGAGGATGACTCATCCACACAGGACACGCCGAAACACTCGGAGAAGGTCCCTCCAGTTATTCTTCGGGATAAGGAGAAATGTATTTCTGTCATATCAGCTCTCAGGGAGCAAAACATCACATACTCCTGGGCAAAAAACTCAGATGAGGGAGTAAAAATCCAGCCAGCCACCATCACTGACTACAGACAGATGACAGTGCTACTGGACACCAAAAATCTTCCTTGCCATACATTCGCTTTACTGAGTGAAAAGACATGGAGTCACAGAAGGCATCACTCCTGAAGAAATCTCAGCTGATTTAAGCAACCAGAGCCTGACCCCAATCAAAGTAAGTAGGATTCTCAGGTCTGATAAAAGGCCAATGCCTTTAGTACTCATGGAGATTGATAACACCCAGAAGAAAATATATGAGCTGACTGCTGTCTGCGGCCTCAGATTACTACGGAAACCTCTAAGAAAGAGAGCATCAGCAGGACAGTGCCACAGATGTCAGCAGTTTGGGCATGCCCAAAAGCTATGCTGGGACAACTTCAGGTGCTTAAAATGCAGTGAAGACCACCAGACCATCATATGCACCAAGCCAAGATCTACTCCAGCTAAGTGTGCAAACTGAGGAGGTCCTCACCCCACCAACTATAAAGGATGCATAGCACACCCAAAGAACTGCAGGTCTCCCAAAACCGCTCATCCATCACCCAGCAGTGACACCCTAGGCAACTGTGCAGATCGCCATTCAGTTCAAATAACCTCCACCTTGACAGCTCAGAAAGGAAATCAACCTGAAACCAGGACCAAAACATATGCCGAGGCTGCACGATCCAAGAATACTTCCTCCAATGAATTTACAAACTCCAACCTTACATCAGTTCTAACTGACTCACTAGCTACCATGCTTCAGGAATTCAGCAAAACAAATCCTACACCATCCTCCACGAAGAAATTCCTTCAAGGTACCCATTCTGACAGCACTCAATAATGAGCAATAGGAAATATAAACCTAACTCGCTTACCATAACTGCATGGAATGCAAATGGATTGAACAACAAAATTCTTGAACTACAAGAGTTCACTCACAGATATACTCCTAATATAATTCTAGTAAATGAAACACATCTCAGACCAGCTAATAACCCTAAATTACGGAACTACGCAATGTACAAAACAGACAGACTCACTGCCAGTGGAGGAGGCACAGCCATATTCATTAAAAACTACATAAGCCACAATGTACTGACCAATCCATAAACCAAGAACCTAGAGATAACAGGCATTGAAGTCCATACAAACAATGCTGCCAGTATCAAAATCTATGCAATATACAACCCACCCAGCATTCCATTACTGGTATCTGACTTGGACTCCATTCTCGGCTCCACAGACTCCATTATCATGGCTGGAGATTTCAATGCCAAGCATACAGCTTGGTATAGCTCCACAATCAACGACAAAGGCTGCACCCTAAACCATTACTCAACGCAAAATTCTATTGTTATAGCCAGACCCACAGAGCCCACTCATCACAGTCCAAATGGAAGTCAGACGTACTGGACATCGCAGTCCTTAGAAACATCAGATATCAATACCAACTGGAAACGCTAAACGAATTATCATCTGATCACAACCTCATTATGCTCAAGCTCGGTACACGAGAACAATTCTCTCCTCCACACTCCTTTATATCATGGGAAAAGTGCTCCAAAACTCTCTCAGACCACATTGGCCCAACATCCATCATCCATGACAAAGAGGAGATAGATATAGCTATCAACAACCTCGGTGTCATACTGGACAAAAAACTCCAATTCACCAATCTTATAAAACACATAAGCCCAAAGACATCCAAAGCAATTGCCCAACTCTACTCCATGATCAACAGAAGAAGTAAACTGGATATCCGGAATAAACTACTCATATACAAGATGGTAATACGCCCAGTCATCACTTATGCATCTCCTACATGGAGCCATACCTCGACCACAAATATTCAAAAACTGCAGAGGATACAGAACAAATGCCTGAGAATGATTCTGGATGTCCCATGGTTTATCAGAAACTCCCAGATTCACCGAGAAGTCAACACTCCCTGCATCGCATCCCTCCTCCATGATCTAGCAGCAAAGTTCTTCACCAAGACAAACAATCATCCAAACCTGCTGATCAAGCAAGCTTCAGACTACAATGAAACAGAATTCTACAAATACAAAAGACCCAAGTTAATTCTATGCTCAGCTGAACACAGCTAATCTCACTGCCCTTCTTGGGCGAGCTTAACGCTCAATAACTCCACTCAAAGAACTCCCTCTCAGACAAAGGGAAATATGAAAAGCATTTATGCTTCACCGATCAAGTCAGCAATGTTCTACCTTAGTGTCACCACCTCTGGGTCTGACTCCCACTGATGTGCTTTTACACAGAAATGGTCCCTTTCCTTGAAGTATGAGAGGCTCTGCTTGGGGTATGTTTTTGCCTCTCTCTGAGTGGGGCTATGCTGAGATTATGGCTCTGTCTGGTGGTGGGGTGAGCCTGCCACTGGGTTGAGCCAACACTGAGAAGTTCTTCTCGGTGATGGGGTGAGCCTGTTACTGAGTGGAACAATGCTGAGTTGAATGGTCCTTCGGTCACTCGTAGGGAGTGGTCTGGGGGACTGCCTAATATTTAGAGAGGTCTTTATTTAAACAGCACCTCAATAAAGGTCGAAACCAGCCTGGGTAGTGGCCCCTCCCTTAATGCATAGCATTATACATGTCCGCAAGGAGATGTGCTTTGCATTGTGGGAGATACTAAGGCAGGTGATCAGAACTTACTCCACCTTTACCATGAGTTGCCCCAGTCCTGAAAATACTTCAGGTGCAAACTTTGTTTGCTTACACTTGGATAAAGGATGAAACCAAATATATAATTGGTAGCATAGCCAAGTGAAAAAACTCCCATCGGATATGATAGATATTGTTTTGATAGTTTGGGTCTCCTGCGATGAGTCTACTGACTCCATGGAGATAACCATAATAATAATAATAATAATAATAATAACTTCCAGGGACATGGAGATAACCATAATAATAATAATAATAATAACTTCCAGGGATAGTCTCTTGTCCTTTGTTCCAACATATGAAATTGCCCTAGTCTCAATCCTGTAAATACCTCTCAACAGTTTAAATCTTCCAATCATATTACCTCTTTGTCTTTTATCCACCAAACTGCAGTTGTCATGTCCTTGGTCTGTTCTCGTAAATAATATTGTGCAGCCACAATATAATTTTTGCAATCAACCTCTGTACTCTCTCTCCAAAGTTAATTTATCATCTTCAAATCCCAATAGCCAGATCTGAGCATAGTAATCCACAATGGAATCACCACTCTTTTATCGCTGCTGGCAAACATCCTTCTCAGTATTGCAGCAGTCCTGTGTGTTACTTTTCACCACATTCATAATATATACAATAAACTTCAAAACTCTAGCAGTCATCATGATCACCCTATGATCCCTTGTCTCTTCTACTTTCTCTAGTATAGTTCTATCAACAGACCATGCCATTTTCCATCATTAGACCTCCCAATATCTCAAGACCCTTACATTTTGTTGCCCACCTGTCCCATTTATTCAAATCCTCCCAGGGGGGCCTTTTTTACTAATAACCCTTCCTAGCTTCACATCATCTGCAAACAATTGAATATCCCCCTGCAATCCACTGACATTGCCAACATAAAGATGAAACAGTAGAGGTTTCACTACCCTATGGAACCTCATTTATGACCTTTTTTGATATTGTGCCCTTGTATACAGCTCTCCCATGTATTTATTAGATTACTAGTTTCCAATCTCCGACTATGTATCTCCAACTCTGGGCCTGGCTCCCACTGAAGAGACCTCAATAAAGGTCGAAACTAGTCTGGGTAGATGGCCAATCCCTTTAATGCATAACAGTATACATATCCACATAGGAAATGTGTTTTGCATTATGGGAGATACTGGGTTAGAAGTGCCTGGTAGCTTGCTCCACCTTTGCCACGAGTTGCCTTGGTGTTGCACTACTTACTGGATAAGATAGTACAACACTATATTTAGTCCTGAAGATATTTTCAGGCGCAAACTTTGTTTGCTCTCACTGGGATAAAGGATTAAACTAAATCTATTATATTATAGTTTCCAATCCAGTTCACTAACTTGTATCTAAACTCATATGCTACAATTTAAATGTCATGTCAGTTTATCATGTGGCACCCCATTAAATGTCTTTATAAAATCCAAAATAAATAAATAAATAAAAATGAAAATATGCATCTTTTTCTCATTAACCAGTCTTCCAGTCTTGTTATTTTATTATAAAAGGCACTCAGCTTACTGAAATATGAATAATCCTTAACAAATGCATGTCAACACTCACAGATAATATTACCTTTGTCTACCCAGTTTTATATACCACATCTCTAATTTCTCCAAAATCTTAACTACAGAAGAAATATAAACTATAATTTGAAACCTCTATTCTACTTTCACCCTTATGCAATGATACTATCTTACCCTCCATCCACTCCTTAGGCACCTTTACCATTGCCAGACTGTCACTGAACTGCCAAGTCAATGGAGTTGTCTGTTCCATAGCACATTCTCTTAAAACACATAGTGAAATCCCATTTCCTTATTGATAACCAGAGTACTGTATTTGAAACACACTCTCCTCATTCACTTCTAAACCTTCGATCCTCTCCATCCTTGTAGTAACAAAATCTACTTTTCTGGATGAAATAACCCAGTAAAATGATCATTAAACAACTCTGCTATGTCATCTGACATTGTCATTCTTCAATGGTTATTTCTCTTCCTGCTGATATATAACAAAAAAATTCCTTAGGATTTTCCTTTTCTCATATTCTGGTTTTATCTTCCTTATTACACTAGTTGCTTTTCTGGTTTGTGTCTTATGTTCCTCATGCAACTGCTCTTCACTTCTCATTTTATACTATTTCCATAACCTTTTCATCTACAGCTGCTGATTGAATTCATTAGTCATTCACATTATCTTTTTCACTTGAGTTATGCAACTTGTCATTGATGCAGATATACTGCTAAATATTTCTTTACTAGCTCCAGTGCACTGGTAATATCTCTCCCTTCCAATTCTTAAATCCAAAGAGCTGCTCCAAGTTGATTTCTAAGATTACAATCCACCTGCCTTATATTTCCACGTAAATTCCTCTTTCTCTCCTTGATAATGCTACTCATCTGTTTATCCTCCAGTTCAAGGTACATGGTCATTCTCACCAACCAAAGTGCAAGTTTGATATCTCAGTTATAATCAGATACATGCACCAACTCCAAACTCTTGAACTTTGTGTACTGCATGATGCCTAAGACATTTGTTCCTCGACAATTCCAAAATTCCATCCTCTTACTACTATACACTGTTTCCTCTTCCAGTTTATACTGCTATAGTTAATATATACAATAAATATCACTCACTTTCAATTTACAAACTTAGCTGCTTAAACATCTTCTGCTCTTCACTCTCTGTGTTCCCTAACCTATAGCAACATCCCACTAAATATCCTGCCTCCAATTCACACCATGTGCTCTAAAAACTGCTAGTGTCATTTTTCCCTACATTTGACACTCTAAGAGGACACAATTCATCACTTATCATAAGCACTCCACCACTCTTTTTACCTTTCCTATCCTGTGAAAACATGCTACTATACCCTGTCAGGGCATCATCATCATCATGACGTCTCTCAGCCATAATGCACCGATTTCAATAATCTCTGAACAGGCTGAAGCTATTAATGCCACCAGTTTATTCCATTTATTCCTGATTCACCTCCATTTATATAGAGAAGCATCACCACATTGTCAGTATTTCTGTAACTACTGTTATTCTCTCTCTCCAGAATAACAGTAGTTACAGGAATACTGTTATTCTCTACAGACTCCATTTGACTTTGCAATATATCATACATTCCCTCATTTCCAAAGTGACCATTCCTACTGCTATCTGCCCTGGTAACTCTAGTTTCACCGAATCTAACACAGTTGTTTGTCCATAGAGCAACAATTTCTGCAAATGTCTGCATTTGTCTGTTCATACTCAGATATGAATGAACAGACAAATTTTTCAGATCTATAATCAAATGCATCACACCAAGCATGAGTGTACTCCAGACATGAGTGTACTGTACAGACATTATCGTGCCTGGACAGTACACTTATATCTTCCATTTCACAGTTTTCTGCTTCACTATCTCTTACATTATTCTCAGGTCTTTCATCCAGCTCATGTTCCTTCTCAGGTCATTTGTACCCAACCTTCAGTGTCATCTCATCCACATTCTTACCTGACTTAAATGCCATGGTCACATTCTCTGTTGTTCCTCCAGGCAAGCACTCCTCAAATCATTGAATCTCCATACATCACACCTCATAGATCCATTCATTCCTTGCTCACCTGCATTCCTCACTCTTTCTCTCTGGCTCTTCTCTCCCCTATCCACCACTCTTTCCTTGTTCTAACACTTACCTGTCTCTCTCTCTCTTACTATCTCTCTCTCTCTCTCTCTCCCTCTGCTTTACAAGAATCTTTTGACACTTTCTTGCTATCATGTCATTCATTATTGCTACTCTCCTCCTCAACCCTTTCTCTATCCCTTGCTCCTGTATTTTCTCAACTTCCTCTCATTTCATCTCTTTCCCTGGTGTTCCCATTTTCTCTCTCTCTCTCTCTCTTTCCTATCATTCTCGAAACTGTCTCTCACTCCTCCTCAACTAACATCAGTCTTCCAAGTCTTTTAATCTCTTCCTTCACATGAAACAACTCAATTTTCATTTCATTCACATCCTCTCCAAACATCCTACCCTTACCTGACCTTCACCGACCCAATCCACACCATCCTCCAAATCTACTAAAGTCTATGACCATTGATACTTCCTGTTGTAAAGTCAATCTCCATATCATGCTTGCCTTTAAATATTGTTTTAATTGTTGATGTAAATCTTCCCTCCCTCTCATATTTAAAGGTTACTATGATAACAGCGACAACAGTTCCACTCATTATTAAAAATAATGTCCATAAATTAACTGCTTCTGAATGGGGCCATTCACATTATGCTTTTTTTCACAGTACTTGGATCATTTTTTTTTTTTTTCACATACAAAATGTGTCTTTATGAGATAATACTAATATCTTTTGATTTGATGAAATGGTGAGGGGGTCTTGCCTCTGGTTATTATCTCTGTTGAGTTACAGCTTACTGTTTTTTTTTTTTTTTTTTTTTTTTTTTTTTTTTTTAACTGCAAATGCAAAGATATCTCTTTTGTCATTAAAAACACAGTCTTGAAAAGGAAATATGTTTATTATTTTATTTTATTTTATTTTATTTTTTAAAGCCAGAAACAAAAGCTGGTGATAATAATGTCAGGCTTCTGGTGTGACCACTTCACTTATCCCAAGAACAAAATCAGACTAAATCCTTGTCTAATGATGAGGAAACCTGTAGCATATGAGACAACATATGTTGACACATACCACTAACATATGTAAAGAATTGAAATTCTGTCTCCTGAATAATCCCATGTTTCAAAAGAGCAAAATAGTGTCATGTACTATAATTTGTTTAATGTTTTTCTGGGAAATTGTATTTTTTTAATGCACTAAGTAGAAGAATAAATTGTGATTATTTATTTCATAATTGTTAGACAAGACAGTGTAACTGTGGAAGACAGTCTGTGAATCCAATCAAGGTGTATTCCTCACATCAAAATAAGTAGAGACAACTTGCTTTGTTAACTATGATTTATTTTTTTTTATGAGCCACTCACCGTGACATTTTAAACTTAACATGTACAACATCTGAAGGCAAGTATTTAAGAAAGGATGAATCCACTATGATGTGTAATGCACATCAAGTAATTTAAAATAAGCTGTATTATCAACGAGATTATCATTATTATTATTATTAGAAGAAGAAGACTGAAATATAAAATCTGACAGTATTTAAGTCCTGATAGATAATAGATAATTTGGAGAGAAAATGTCAACAAGAAGTTAGTAATGATGTAAACTTGTCCTAATATCCTGTACACTTGAAGATACATATCAGGAATTTTATGATGATAACAAACTTCCATGGAGTCAACAGACGTATTGTGGGAGGATTCAAAGAGAGAGTAACATGTCTGTCATATTAAATCTCAAATTCATTCAAACTTCTAACATTCATAACACATTTTGGCATTGCATTCCACTCATCCACCACTCTTCATGAAACAAATATACTCTTCATTCTCCACCTATTTGCAAAACTCTGCAATTCACATGCCTACAAACTCTCCCCATAATTAGCATCCCAGATTTATGATATTATCTCTGGGCCTTCTCTGGAGTTTCCACATCACAATGGAAACTAGGTTACCAAATCTGAGAGCAATAGTCTGATTGTGTGGTCTAACTTTTGCTTTATAGAGAGGTACAACTAACTCCTTTTCCTTACGGTATTTGCATCATTTGCACCCTCTGAACATTAGGCCCTTTTGACCATCATCATTTGATCTCAAATTTTGATCACCTCCTGAAGTACAGTTCCAACAATTCAGTACACCGCCCTTATACATCCGAACTAAAGGTCAGAGGCACTTATTAACCTCATTCATCCAAGTTTAAAGCCTATTTAAATCTTCATGAAGGGAGTTAACATCTGTACCACTACTTAGAACTCCTAAACTTTTTCATTATCAACAAACAACTTTCAATACAATGAAAATGTTAAACAGAAGGGATACAAGAACAGAATTCTGCAGCATAGCACTTGTTATTTTTCTTTTCTGGGGCTCTGCTTCCACTGACTACCATGATATCAACTTGCTTGTATCATTCAGAGCCAGTTTCCAATCCTTCTCAACAATCTGTTATTGCTCCTCCTTTCCAACTTGTACACAAACTAATTATACAGCAGTCTATCGAATACCTTTTTAGAGTCCAAGCATATCATGTATATGATGCATGCTTATCCAATATATTTCATCACCTTATCATAAAATGTAAGTAGATTGCTAAATCAAGAACTGTTGTTCACAAACTCATAGAGTTTATAGTTTATTGTGAAAGAAAACATACCTGACAATAAATGCAGTAGTGTTCTAATTGACATAATAAAAGTTATACTCTTTTTATGGTAATTAGATTATTATGAAAAGTACATATAGTAATGTTCCTCTTTAATCAATGTGGACAGTACCCTTGGGTTAGAAAAGACCTGGGTTCAAATCTTATCTAGAATGAGAATGAATGTTATGAGAGATTATTATTATTATTTGACACCTCCAGCGAGTTGAAAGACTCATCGAGGGAGGGCATCTGCTCTACAACTCCGTCTCCACCATTCAATCACTAACTGACCACAACTACACCAACGCCATCTACCGACGACTACCACTGGTATTTCCACAGACTATCACAAACATCCATGCCCATGGTAGGATTCAAACCCACAGCCTTTTAGCTGGAGAGTGGATATGCTATCCACTCAGCCAACCAGGCCGGCAAGGTCTCATGTAGATGTAGCAGGGTTATTTATCTCACAAAACAGTCCAACTATCTAGAGAGTGCATACAATTGAGCAGCGGATCATGTAAACCAGATTAAATGCTGTATCATGATATTAAATTAGGTTTATATGAAGCCAACTAACTTAGCTATGACAGGCCATTTAGCCTAACTCGTTAAGGGAAATTGACATGTGCATGATAAATGTTAATTAATCAAATAGGATGAAAAATCCTTGTTCCTAACCAAGTGAGTCTTGGTCGTTTTTTTTTAAACTGATGAAAAGATTTCCTAATAACATTTTGCTCTGTTGGATTCTTGTTGTTGTTGAGATTGTGTTAATTTGGAACGGGTGGGATGCAAATCTTGTATGAACATTATTTTTTCAAATAAACTTTGAACTGGTCAGTTTTTTTTTCTTATTTATACTTCTAATTTATTACAGCCAACGTAAATTTATCTTAATTTTAGTTATTAAAATGAATTTTAGAAGTATATAAATGAAAAGAAATGAAAAAACTGTATTAAATAATTTAGCTTCAGTATAAAACTTATGTGAGGAATAGATAGATTACTAGATAGAACATATATAATTTTAGGACGGTTTACATCCTAAAATGAATGCTTCTCAGCTACATGAGAAGTTTGTGTTGTGTTTGCCATTCCAGAGGAGGATACTGGCTAGATACTGGTTAGACTCTTTGTTGAATTGAAATAGAATTGCTGTTTCTCCCATGATGTTGATACTCAAGGAAGCGTCTGCTATATACTCTCCTGCATAAACTCTACATGCAGTGTTGCTTGCTGCCTTCATGATTCTGTGTATGTGGTTACAGATGGTAGAGGCTGTGTCTAGGATATATGTGATAATTGATTTTGCAGAGGACAGATCAAATATATTATTATTAACATCAGATCTCCAAGGAGTCATCCAACCTGTCAGGCAATGCATTCCATTCTTCAACCACTTTCTCCATGTAAAGAACCCGGTCTTCATACCCTCCCTAAACAGCTTCTAGTAAATAGCATCATATTCTACCTTTGTCTCCCAATGCTGTATGAAAATCCCTCCACATTAATTTGGTAACAGCCTTCACCAACTATCTATTAATCATATACCTCTATCCTCCTTTTTTGCTAGACTCTGCAAAAAATATCTCATATAAATTCTATACATGAATTTCCCCACTCCTGAAAATAGTTCAGGTGCAAACTTGTTTGCTTACACTTGAATAAAGAATTAAACTAAGTATATAATTTTGGAAATTTATTTTTCACTTGGTCAGATTATAATAAATTTAGTTTAATCCTTTATCCAAGTGTAAGCAAACAAAGTTTGCACCTGAAAATATCTTCAGGACTGAGGTAAAGTAGTTCAACACCAGACAACTCTGAGCAAAGGTGGACCAATCTCTCATCACTCCTTGTCTCAGTATCTCCCATAATGCAAAGTAGTGGCCCTTCCCTTAATGCTATGCATTAAGGGAAGGGCCACTACCCAGACCGGTTTCAACCTTTATTGAGGTCTCGTCGGTGGGAGGTAGACCCAAACATGGAGATACTAAGGCAGAAACAATAGGAGAGGTCATATTTACCTATAGGAGTTGACAGGTGTACTACCTTATTATTGAATTACTCTGGATTTAGAGAAAGATGTTGGAAGTTTATTTTTCACTTGGTTAGACTATAATAAATTTAGTTTAATCCTTTATCTAAGTGTAAGCAAATAAAGTTTGTGCCTGAAAATATCTTCAGGACTGAGGTAAGGTAGTGCAACACTATGACCTCTCCTATTGCTTCTGCCTTAGCATCTCCACGTTTGGGTCTGCCTCCCACTGACGAGACCTCAATAAAGGTCGAAACCGGTCTGGGTAGTAGCCCTTCCCTTAATGCATAGCAGTATACATGTCTGCAAGGAGATGTGCTTTGCATTATGGGAAATACTAAGACAAGGAGTGATGAGAGCTTGGTCCACCTTTGCTCGGAGTTGCCTGGTGTTGCATTACCTTACCTCAGTCCTGAAGATATTTTCAGGAGCAAACTTTGTTAGCTTACACTTGGGTAAAGGATTAAACTAAATTTATTAAGTATATAATTGCATTTCTTCAATATATTTATATCCCAGATTCGAAATCCTGACAATGACTTGGTGAATCTTCTTTGGAAACTCAAAATTTAAGATATCCTTGTCTTATTGAAAACTAGGTGATGATCTGTGCAAAGTAGTCCATATGCAGTTGGAACTTGGTTATACTATAAATTAAAGATACTTGAAAATTATATATTTGGTTTAATCCTTTATCCAAGTGCAAGGAAATAAGTTTGCACCTGAACTATTTTCAGGACTGGGACAACTCGTTAATTTATAGTATAATCAAGTGAAAAAACTTCCAACAACTATCTCTAATCCAGAGTATATTAATAATAAGGTGACACCTTTGGGCAACTCGTATATCATAATATGACTTCTACATTATCTACATTACTTCAACCTCTTGGTATCACCTCTGAGTCTGGCTCCCACTGATGAGACCGCAATAAAGGTCGAAATTGGTCTGGGTAGTGACTTCCCATAATGCATAGCATTATACATGCCCATAAGGATATATGGTTTGCATTATGGGATACTAAGGCAAGTGATGTGAAGTCGTAAGCTTCTATATATGAGTTTCCTTAGTCCTGAAAATAGTTCAGGTGCAAACTTGTTTGCTTACACTTGGATAAAGGATTAAACCAAGTATATAATTTCTTGGTATCTTTAATCTATAGTCCATATGTGGCCTTATTCAACCGAACCATAATGCTACTCTTTGCTTTTTTAATGACGAGGTCCTTTTCATCATTGCCATAATCCATCATGATGTGCTCACAGTTTTAGCAATGTGACCCCTAATTTTCAAGTCTCTGTAAACCATCACTCAGAGATCTCTCCTCTTTTCCACTCCCTTCAAAATTTTTTTGTTAATTGTATACTCTGCATCCCATCCTTGTCTATCAAATTGCAAGACTTTGCATCATCAGCAAACAGTTTCATATCTTAAGTTAAGCCTATTTTCAATATCATTAACATACAAATCAATAGTTTCAAAACAGATTACTACATCGGTTCACTAGAGACCTTCCTCTTTGAGATACCACTCTCCATACACAACCTACTAATACCTATCTACAGTACCATCGACAGGGTGTAGCATAGAGGCAGCCTACCTCATGACTCAGCTTAATAAGGGCACTCGTTTAGCCATATTGTGGTAGGTGTCATTGTTACAACAGGAATTGTTAGCGTAGCAAGTGTGGAAAGAAGTTTTTCCAAGCTTATACTGATTAAAAATTATTTATGAACAGCGATGACCCAAAAAAGATTGGTTGGTCTAGCAACTATATCGATAGATGCGGACATAGCTTATAATTTAAATTTAGAAGAGCTTATAAACAGTTTTATTGTGCGATATCCCCTTAGAGCAAACATTTAATTAATATTATTATGTAATCATTTTGCATTAATGTTTCTCTTGTAATAAAAACAAAATAGCAATTGGAGATTTTCTTATATTTTTGTCTTATGATCCATCAGGGGTGATATTCAATTGTTTGCCTCAGGGCGTGATTTAATCTGCTGACGGCTCTGCCTATCTAACAGCCAATCAGTTATTCAACTCACTAATCTGTCACTTAATTCTATCTGTTTCATTTGAGTTACCAGCTTGTCATGTGGCTATCTCCTTTATACATGAATCTTTGAAAAATTCATGTATATTACTGTATGTGCATCTCCCTTATCCTACAAATTTAACACCTTGTTGTAGTTCATAAGCAGATTGCTAAAACATGACCTCCTCCTAACAAACCCATTCTGACCATCATAGAGATGTTCCTTTCATTCGTAAATAAGTATGAATAAGCCTGATACCCTTATCATTCATAAATAAAAATAGTACTTCATTTTTTAGTCATGCCACGCCACCCCTCATCTGTGACTACTCCACACCTGCTGCCAACTCACCTTTATAACCCTTTACCTTCACAAACCTCTCCAAATTTGACTACTCCTTGTGCATTCCAAAACATCCCATTCCTATTTATTTTTATTTTTTTTTTTTTTAATTTTATGTCACTCCATGCACAAAGGTTTATTTGTGAACCCATAGTACATTAATTTCATGGGTGGGTATGAATCTTTTCATACCCACCCATTAGGTATGACATTTTCATATATATATCAGCCATGGAAAAATTCCAATAAACTCACACGGTTGCTCTTGGCATTTCAGAAGCATTTGATTAAATGTAACACAGTGGATCTACTTAGTAAAGTTCCATTCTGTTGGCTGCCTTCTGCTATCTACAACTAGTTTACCAACTTTCTCACTGGTTGCTTGCTGCAAGTCATGGTGGATGGATTCCTCTCCTCAGATTTCCCTACTAATGTAGGAATACCCCAGGGTTCTGTACTTGGACTCAACTCTCTCTTCCTTCTGTATATAAATGACCTGTTCTCACAGACTTTGCATCATCTCCATAGCTTTTCAGAGAAGAGTGCACATCATTTCTTCTTTTTTTTTCATTTGACAAACCTTATAGTACTAATTGTTAGAACACTCAAGAGCTACCACAATCAGTGTCCTGAACTCTGATCTAGCTATATTTCAATGGAAGAAAGGACAGCCTTGTAGTCTTCAATGTCACCAAAATGCAGGTCTTTCTGATCTCTAGTAAGAAAGAGAGCTCACAACCCCTCCCCTAACTTTCAATAACTTTCACCTCCAACCTTTCCTGCACAAACACATCTCACCCATAGCTTCTATGGCTACCAAAAAATCTAGTGTACTTTTCAGTCAAGACACTACTTTACACCTCAGAGCTGCTTACTCAAATCTTTCCAACTATGAAATTTTGCTCACATATTCAGGTGGTGTACCAAAATCTTCTCTAAGATTGCTCACTTCTATCTAGAAGAGGGCAATCTGATGCTTAATGATATCTCTCTCTCTCGCTCTCAAAGACAGACCTACTTCATTCCCTCTTCCACAGATTGTTCAGTTCAGTTCAGTTCAGTTTCTGCTCTACCAGTAGTTTTGTGAACAGTGCTTTGCTCATTTGATCCCTATCATTCCTCCAAAATCATAAGAACAGGAGCTGCTGTTAACCACACTTATCTACACTCCAACTTGAAACTTGCCAAACTAGCTCCTCTGACCTCCTCTTTCATTTTGTCTACTTCTGTTCTTTGGAGCAGTTATCCCCACTCTGCCTTGTGAAAGAATACAAACTTCGGCTTTTCAAAAAAATGTGAACAGATTCCTCCTTTCTTCTTCTCCCCCCCCCTATCCACACACACTGCATTGATATGCTATAAATCTAGCAAACTTTTGTGTGTAAAAAAATACATTCATTACTACTTCCAGAATCCGCTCTCCTTACACGTGTCTTTCTATAACCACCTTGACTCCCCATTTCCTTGTCCAGCATGCATTCTTGTTTTCCCATTCTCATCTCTCACATTAATCTCTCTTCACAAACACTCACGCACTCTCCTGCTCATTTACATCAACTCTAACTTCCTCTGATCCCTTGTTCACATCACTCATTACCCTTCTAGCAACAGTCCCTTCGTTTGATTCATACCATGAATGCTGATAGAAAACTGAAATTTAGGGGACATATTGCAAAGATAGTGAAGGTAACACAGAGGATTGCTGCAATAATGAGAAGGACACTGACCTGTAGAGATAAAAGAGTTATCATTCCGTTGTATAAGACTCTGATCAGACCACACTTAGACTATTGTTCTCAGATCTGGTCCTCAGGATTTGAAGGGGATAAATTAACTGTGGAAAGGGTACAAAGGCGGATAACAAAGATGGTGTCAGGACTGTACAATGTTAGTTATGAGGATCGGCTGAGAGAGTGTGGACTGCAGAGTTTGGTGGATAGAAGAAGAAGGAGAGGTGATATGATTGAGACTTTTAAACTGTTGAGAGGTGGTTACAGGGTTGACACTGGGGAATTCCTTCGCTTGGTTGAACAGCAGGAAGGAGTCATGACAAGGGGCCCATCCCTGGAAGTTACGAAAGGAAACTGTGAGAAAGAGGGTGAGGAGTGGTTTCTTTGCATGGAGGGTGGTTGAACCATGGAATGCATTGCCTGATGGAGTGGTGAGATCGAGAACAGTCAATGCGTTTAAGGAGTGGTATGATAGACTTTATGTTTCCTAGGAGGGACCTCCTTCGATGAGTCTTGATAGACTTGTGTTTCTTAGAAAGGACCTCCCACGATGAGTCTTTTGACTCCATGGAGGCCTGAATAATAATAATAATAATAATACTAATACCATGTCAATTCAAATGCAATCCATCTCTTTTATACAATTCCATTTGCCCCTCAAATGCATTCCACACATCAACAAACGACACCCTTTTCTCTTAACACAGCTATGCTAGCATACCTTCCATGAATTCTGTTTGCCATATCAACTCATCATACCTTGGCAACACACCAACTATTCTTCCTATGATTTCCTATGATGCTGTTGTTGTTGTTCTCTTCCTCAGTAATCTCATATCCATCATCACCATAGGGAGAAGGTGATGATATCCATCATCACCTTCTCCCTATGCCCAACCAACTCAAAACACCACCATTAACTCCTTTGCATGCTCACTTATCATATCCAAAGCCTCTATCACTCTGTTCTTTCTCTCTTGTGCAAATCTTCTGCACCCCTCTCACCACCACAACTTTGATAATATAATTTCCATACAGCAGTACTTTTGAATCATTTGCCACTTCTTTTTTCCATTATCTTTCATTTTATTCTTTCTCACTCTTCTATTCTTATCTACCAAATATGTGATATCATTTTGCTTACACCACATCTCATTTCTTATCTTAATCATCTCATTCTTCAACTCTTGCAGTCAGCAGTCATGCTCTGTTTTGTATCAACAATTGCTCTCACTTTTGCTCTATCAATCAGGCTCTCTTCCATTCCTCCAGACATGCCTGCTTTTGCTCTTTGAGTCTCTCCATGTTTCTCACATACCCTTCTGGCTGATACCATTCTCAGTTTTACATCTCTCACTGCTTTCCACCTTTGTCTAATATTCACTTTTCAGTCTAAGCTCCCATTTAACTCCTCACAGTCCAGTAAAATATCACGCCTTCTGCAGATCCACAAACTCTTATGTCTCTTGTTTATTCTCAAATAAACATATCCTTGGAATTTACACCCATACATACTATACTCATGACAACAAACCATCTTCAAAAAATGCATATCACTCACATTGATTTTTGTGCCGTGCATCTAGTTGTGTTGTTATCACCACCATTTGCCTTCATTAAGCAGTATTACACAAAATTTACTGCAGAACCTACTAACAACCTTAATAATTACTAGGTATTCAGTCTCAGTTATCACTAATAATTAAATTTTCACTGTAATGCGCAGTTTTATTGCTAATATTACATAAAATAACACTTATCTTTACTAGAACAGTTTTGGTCATGATCTTCTTCCAAGTACACACAGTGGCATCAGTATATGTCCTGGGATTTGTGTACCATTGCAGAAGAGGCAAAGATCCGATTCTTACAGTCAGAATTTGTGTGTATGTAGTTGGGGTCAAGAAATGTTACTACGTTCCTCTTATAAACCCCCATATGTTATGTTGATAAGTTTGGTACAAGTGTAGATGGGTAGCATTAGAATTTGGACCCAGGCCATATGCAGGAATTCAATCATATGTATGTAAAGAGAGAAATAATGAGGGCAGCATCATGAAGTGGTCTGTTATCTTGAAGTTGGCAGATAGCCATGGTAGAGGCTTCAAAATACAAAATACCTGAAAAATACGTGGAAAAGGTTTAATGAAATAGTAATTGAACCTCTATTATATTTTACTGTTGGATAAAATACAATAGTAGGTAGAGGTTTTTGAAAGTTTTTCAATTTCAGGATCTGTGTTATAAGATATGTGTTTCATGTAGGAAAAAGTGTTGGTAAGTTCTACGACTTCTTCTTCTTATTATTATTATTCAGGCCTCCATGGAGTAAAAAGACTCATCGTGGGAGGTCCTTCCTAAGAAACACAAAGTCCATCAACATTCATCGAGGGGAGGTCCCCCCCCCCCCCCCAAGAAACACAAAGTCTATCATACCACTCCTTAAACTCATTGACTGTTCTCGCTCTCACCACTCCATCAGGCAATGCATTTTATGGTTCAACCACTCTCCATGCAAAGAAACCACTCCTCACCCTCTTGCAAACTGTTTCCTTTCGTAACTTCCAGGGATGGCCTCTTGTCATAACTCCTTCCCGCTGTTCAACCAAGTGAAAGAACTACCCAGTGTCAACCCTGTAACCCTTCTTCTCCTTCTGCTTTTTCTAATCACCAAACTCTGCAGTCCACATTCCCTCATCCGATCCTCATAACTAATATTATACAGTCCTGAAACCATCTTTGTTATCTGCCTTTGTACCCTTTCCAGAGTGTTAATTTATGCTCCTTCAAATCCTGGGGACCAAATCTGAAAAGAATAGTCTAAGTGTGGTCTGATCAGAGACTTATACAACAGAATGATAACCCTTTTATCTCTGCAGGTCAGTGTCCTTCTCATTATTGCAGTAATCCTCTGTGTCACCTTCACCATCTTTGCAATATGTCCCCTAAATTTCAGGTTTCTATCAATCATCAACCCCCAGATCTTTTGTCTCCCCTACTTCCTCCAGTATAACTCCTCCTATAGAGTATGCAGCACCCATCGATGTTTCCCAAACCTCAAGACCTTACATTTTGCTGCATTAAACTGACAACCCCCATTCATTTGCCCATATATCTAACTTATTCAAATCCTCTTGCAGGGCTACCACATCTGCACTATTACTAATAATCCTTCCCACCTTTGCATCATCCGCAAACAACTGAATATCCCCTTGCAATCCACTGACAATGTCATTGATATAACGGTTAAATAATATTGGTCCTAGTACTGAACCCTGTGGGACCCCACTTGTAACCCTCTGCCTCCTTGAAACTGTCCCACCATACACAACTCTCTGATAGCTATCGGATAGCCAATCCTGAATCCAGTTGACCATTCTGACATCCAGACCCATGTGCTGGAACTTAAATATCAGTTTATCATGTGGCACCCTGTCAAATGCTTTCGCAAAGTCTAAGAAAATGGCAGTATATACCTTTCCCTCATCTAATGCTCTTGTAAGTTTATTATAAAAGGCTAGCATATTGCTAAAACAGGCGCGCCCCTTCACAAATCCATGTTGACTCTCACGGATACCACCCTCATCTGCCCAATGCTGTATACGGTTCCTCACTACTTTCTCCAAGATCTTAACAACTAGTGATGACACACAAACTGGCCTATAATTAGACACTTCCAGTCTGTTACCACCCTTATGCAATGGCACTATCTTACCTTCCTTCCATTCCATGGGCACCTTTCTCGCAGCCAGACTTTCATTGAAAAACCAGGTCAAAGGCACTGTCAATTCCCTAGCATATTCTCTAATAACTCGTGGTGAAATACCATCCAGTCCCATAGCTTTATTGACATCCAGAATACTCAGTATTTGAAACACACTCTCCTCCTGTACCTCTAAACCTCGAAGCTGCCCTATCCCTCTAGTATTAAAACTGACTCCTCGAGGATGAAATACTCCAATAAAGTGATCACTGAACAATTCCACTATGTCCTCTGCATCATTTACTCTATTCTCATTTTTATCCCACAATATTATTCTTCCACATTCATTTCTCCTCCTATTGGCTGCATTGATAAAAAATTCCTTGGATTTTATTTGGATCTTAGGACCAATCTTCTCTCAATTTCCAGTTTTGCCTTCCTTACCATACTGGTCACTCTTCTCGCGTGTGTCTTATATTCTTCATGCATCTTCTCTTCACCTGTCTGCTTTTATCTCTTCCATAGCCTCTTTTTTGCATGCAATTCCTGCTTAATATTGTTTGTCATCCACAACTTACAATTGCTGCTAACAAATATTTTTTCACAATTTCTCATGCACTAATGATATCCCTGCCTTCCAATTCCTCCCTCCATGAAACTTCCCCAAGTTGACGTCTTAGACTATTATAATCACCTGCCCTGCCTTATAATTCCACATACATTCCTGTCTCTTTGATACTCCTGTATGCCTATTCATTTTCCAAGTCAAAACCATATGGTCACTCTCTCCAACTGGTGGGAGAGATGTCATCTCAGTATTATCAACTCTTCTGATGCTATAACCAAATCCAAAACTCTTGAACCTCTTGTTCCCTCTATTACATGTTGCCTAAGACATTTGTCTCTCAAGAATACTAAAAATTCCATTCCCTTATTGCTACATGCATCTTCCTCTCCCCAATTTATACTACTGTAGTTAAAATCTCCCATAACAATCATTCTTGTTGCACTTGCCAAACTCAACTGTCTAAACATCTCCTGGTCCCCACCCTCTGTGGTCATGCATCTGTAGCAACACCCCATTAAATATCCTGTCTTGCCCACCTCTACCTCACACCATATGCTTTTAAAATCATTAGTGTCACTGCCTTTCAAAGCTTCCACTCTTAGAAGACATAGGTCGTCACTTATCATAAGCAGTACTCTACCACCACGCTTTCCCTTCCTATCCTGCAGAAAAATGCTGTAACCAGCAACTTCTATTCCTGTTATTATATCCTCTTCTGTCAACCACGTCTCAGTGATCCCAATAATTTTTGGCCAGGCTGATGCTATCTGCACCACCAATTCCTTTCCCTTATTCCGGATACTCCTGGCATTAGTATAAAGCATATAAATGGCATTGTTTCTATACCCAGCATTATCCTGTCTAGACTCCACTGGGCTCAGTGTTACCTGATGTCATTCCCCCTTCTCCCAAGTATCCATTCCCACAAGTGGCCACCCCCTGCTACCATCCTCTCTGGGACACACTGACTCGTTCAGAACAGCAATCTCTCTCCAGATGCCTACGTCCTTCCTGATTCAAATGTAAGCAGTCTCTCGCATACAGTTCCTCTCTGTCCTCAAATGCACTCCAAGCATCCACATATTCCAGTCCTCTTTTGTCACACATTCTAGCTATTATGTCATTCAATATTACTGCTCTTCTGCTCAGCTCATCATTATCATAACTAGGCAACATGCACACTATCTTTCCTCTCTCTGTCTTCTTCCATACAGCCTCAAGTATAAATCTCATATCTCTCACTGCCCGATTTACATTACCACTCAAGTCATTTGTTCCTACCATCATAATCATCTCATCCACCCTTTCACCTCTCAATGTTCTTTTGTTGCTATTTAAAAACACTTGTGAGCACAGCTGCAAAAAAGATACAAGTGAGAGTTTGGAAGATGGTACAGTGGTCATTTCATTCAGAGGATTGTTTATAGTATTAGGCATTTAGGGTGGCCTTTCAGAATGTTTTCAAGAGTGGTTATATCCCATATGAAGAGTTTGAGGACGGTGATGTTGAAGAATGTTATTTTATAATGAGCAGAGACTAAGCTCAAGTCTTCCTTGACAAATGTGTCCAATTGATTTTGTTCCATATGATAGAAAACATGTATAGTTGTTTGGATCTGATGGGAAGTCTTAAAGGGATGTTAGTACTGGCTGGCCATAAGTAAAGAGGAGATGTTCATATAGCAAAAAATGTATTGTATGAAATTCAACCAAACTTGATGTAAGTACACTCTGGAAAATGGGGGTTTGATTTAAAGGAAAAAAAAATAAAAAAATCTGCAACCAGCAAACAATTAATGCAAATGAATTATGCAAATAATATAGTGATATTATTTGCATAATTTCACTATATTATTTGCATAATTTCACTGTTTCTACTGACGAGTTGTGAATATAAGGAAGACCGAAACGAATTCACATCATTCTGATAAGATTGAATTGCTATGGATCTCACCTTTTTGGGACATGTGTTGCTTGTCAAGCTTTACTATCAACAATGTAGTAACGCTAATGCCATGCTTCGAGAATTCCAACATTTGAAGGATAGAAGAAAAGGTCCAATGGCAATAACAAATCTTAGAAAAATGATTCTACGATTTGAAGATAGCAGGTCTTTAGCAGTGAGGCCAAGATGAGGATGCAAATTGATTATTCCTCAACAAGTCGACAGATTTGCAACTGTCATTGTGGAACACAAAATGAATAACTCACAAGCCAGCCTGGTTGGCTGAGTGGTTAGCATATCCACTCTCCAGCCAAAACGCTGTGGGTTCAAATCCCGCCATTAGCATGGATGTCTGTGAAAATACTAGTGGTGGTGGGCAGTAGATGGGGTTGGTGTAGTTGCCATTCGTTGTAGTTGGTGGATTGAGTGGTGGCGACAAAGAGTTGTAGAGTAGGTGCCCTCCCTCGATGAGTCTTTGGACTCCCTGGAGGTGTCATGTAATAATAATAAGGGTCCAGCAGTTCTTGGACAATAGCAAGGCAACTGGACATGCCATACCCAACTGTGTGGAAAATCCTGCATCAAATGCTGAGATTTTTCCCCTACAAGATTTCCTACGCTCAAGTTTTGCTTCATGGTGATGCAGAAACTCGACTGCAGCTTGCCCTGACACTCTTAGCTTGAATGGAGGTGGACACATGACCGTCAAAGATCTTGTGGAATGACGAGGCACATTTATATCTAAACAGTAGTGTTAACTCATACAATTGTCACATTTGGACTGCAGATAAATCCTCATGTGTTTGATCAGACCCCATTGCACACACCAAAAGTCACAGTGTGGTGTGGTTTGACTGCATCATTTATTTTCAGTCTGTAATTTTTTGAAGACCTTCACCTGGAACACAGGTGAAGGTCTTCAAATGCCTTCAAAGGTCTTCATATTCCCTGGTGACAGAAGTTTGTACTATTGTTTTATCTTCTGCAAATAAAAACCCTATGTTTTAAAGTGTACTTACGCCAGATGATGAAATTCAACCAAGTTTTGTTGAATTTCATCCAATACATTTTTGCCACAGGGCTCTGAACACCTCCTCTTTAATTATGTCCACCCTGTACATTGATGATATGCTTGAGCTTCCTAACAACCATTTTGTTGATGTTTAGCAGTCTTCTCCTGATGAATAAATTGCTCATATCTTGTTCCATTTACTTATTACTTATTTGAAGTGATTGTATTTGAGTTTGTTATAGGTTGGGATGTTGCTGAGGTAGATTCCTGTGTATTTTTGGGATTCATTTAACCAGTTACTTTTAATTGAAGGGTAAGCTTTATTTTTCATCTCCTTGCCATATGCCAGTAGTTTTGTTAGGTTATTTGTTCAGTAGGAGGACTTTACATAGTATTAGTTCTCTGGTAGATTCCTTGTACATATCCTGTATGTGCGTGTGTACATGTGTTTATTACATTTTTTCATTTACCCTTCATTTCTGATATATTATTATGATTATTATCACCGTATTGTCCACAGACTCGGTGAGTCTGTGGACAACACAGGCCCTACACATTATACCAAGCACTATCCATTATTTTACTCAATATCTATCATACCTTGCTTGAACTCATTCACTAACATTGCAATCTTTTCCACTTATTGACTGCTCTCCAAGCAAAAATATATCTAGTTTTCACACATCCTTGATAAGCACACTCTTGCTTAGTTTCTAGAGTACCAGACCTGTTTTGAAAATTTTCCTGTATATTATTCCTATAAAAACCATTCAGTAATTTGTATCTCTCCTCCAACCTGGTCTTCCATATTAGGGTTGAGCATGGAGCCAATAACACGACCTCGTAAAAAATCATCCAGTCATGAAACAAGTACCCAGTAATCTTCACTGGATGGACTTAAATGGATATTGACCCAAGCCTTGGAATAATGGTATCCAAATAGTTTCACAGAATGCAAGAATCATGTAGAGAGTCAGAACATTTCAAGAGCTTACACATGAATTAAATAGATATAAAATGGATATAGTAGCAACACAAGAGATATGTTGAACAAGAAAAGGTAGTTTAAATAAAGAGAGCCTTTATGGGAGAAACAGCTCTGATAAACATAAATTTGGAACAAGTTTCATCAATAGGAAAAAATTATGGTAATCTCTGATTGAATATGAAGCTTTTAAGGAAAGAGTACAAGCAAAATAGTTTAAGATAACTTTTATTAATGTACATGCACCCACAGAAGCTGCAGAAGAGAAAATAAAAGATAAATTTTATGCAAAAACTGGAACTAATCCTAAAAAAAATTCCATGACAGGATATAATCATTTTAATGAGAGATTACAATGCAAAAATTGGAAACAAAGTAATATATAAAAAAATTATTGGAAACTAAAGTCTTCATGAAGAGACAAATATTAATGGAGAAAGATTGATTAATTTGGCCATAACTAGAAATTTAATAATAATAATAAATTTATTAATATTAATAAATTTAATATTATGAGGAAGAATATACACAAATAAACATGGAAATTTCCTGATGGACATGCATTTAATCAAATAACCATATTGTAATCAGTAAAAGACATAGGAATTGCATTTAGAATATCTGGAGTTTTAGAGGAGCTGAGTGAGATGGTGGCATTCCTAAGGTTAAAATAAACAGTAAATATTTTTCAGTGCATGTGAATCATCTGAGATACAGTATTAACAAACTAGATAAAACAGAAGAGAGAAGAAAATATGAGTGTGAATTAAAACAGAAAATGAAAATATGCAACTGAAAGAGAGAAAATGAAAATATTAAAAATATCTGGAATAATATCCAGGATAGCATAAAAGTAGCAGCAGAGAGCTCAAGTGGAATTCAAAAATATATATTTGCATAAATATATATATATTTTCAGTATATTTTGTATACAATATTTTTTTTATATTTTTGTATAAATATATATTTTTTCAAAAATATATATTTAAATATAATAATAATAAAAAAAATACTTCAAAATTGGTTTAATGAAGAATATGAACTGGCAATAGAGAAAAAAAAATACAAACGTTTGGCTTAATAACTTAATTAATATTCATGCTGCTCAGAGGTACAAAAGAGAGCAGCAGAGAAACAAATAAAATAATCAGCCAACAGAAAAGAAAAATTTTACATGAACACATTTGAAGAAATCCAGAACTATCCATGAAATTAGAAACCAAAAAAAAGTGGTCCATATATGACAATTTGTATGTAAAAATATGACTTCTGCATTACTTCAACCTTGGTATCACCTCTGGGTCTGGCTCCCACTGATGAGACCTCAATAAAGGTCGAAACTGGTCTTCCCATAATGCATGGCATTATGCATACCCATAAGGATATGTGCTTTGCATTATGAGATACTAAGGCAAGTGATGTGAAGTCATACACCTTTACCATGAGTTTCCCCAGTCCTGAAAATAGTTCAGGTGCAAAATTGTTTGCTTACACTTGGATAAAGGATTAAACCAAGTATAATAATTTCTTGGTAGCTTTAATATATAGGTCCACATATGAAAACAACAATAATCAACAACAGCAATGGACAAACACTAGTCACTAGAGATGAAATAGCAAACAGGCAGAAAGAGTATTTTAACAAACTCCTAAATTGTGATGCACATGCTGAAAACTTTTAAACAGAATACTTATCATACCTGTCACCCAGAAATATTTAAACCTTCACTAACTGAAATGGAAGATAGTATAAAGCAGCTCAAAGATAACAAAGCACCAGGTACTGATGAAATAGTAGCCAAGCTCATCAAATATGCAGGAAGTGAATTAACCACTCATATACATAAACTGATAAATTTAATATGGGAAAAAGAATAGATACTCTCAGAATGAAAAGAATCACCAATCATTTCAGTGTATACAAAGGGAAACAAAAATGAAGAGGGATATCACTCCTCTGAGTAGGCTTCAAAATTTTATCTAATATTTTAATAAAAAGAATCTTACCTTATGCTGAAGAAAATTATGCTGAAGAAAATATTGGTGAATAATGAGCAGGATTCTGAAGAAATACATCAAAAGTAGACCAGATTTTTACACTAAGACAGATACTAGAGAAATAAATGAAAATGTAATCAGCAGGTCAATATTTTATTTATAGGTTTTAGAAAATGAATATGATAGCATTCATATGGAAAGGGGAGCATTAGATGAACTGGGAATACCTCATAAGATGATACATTTAATCCAAATTTGCACCACTGACTCAAAGCATGGTATTGGCTAATGGAAATAGATCTGAACCTTTTGGTATTAAGACAAAATTGAAGCAAAGAATATATTCAAGAAACTGTGAAAGATAACACAAGCAGTACAGTAATATTAGCATATGCAAATGATATATACCAAGTTGAAGAAAATGCTGAGAACATTAGAATAATATTAAAAAAATTGAAAACTTCTGCTAAAAATCTAGGATTACAAATAACCAACCAAGATAAAGAACATTGTACTTCTCTGTTTAAATTTCTGTAGCTGTTGCTATTATTCATGTCAAAGTTTCTAGAACAGAAAACTAGATGAATGTGAAATGCAAATAAAAAATATACTAGCTAAAATTAATAATTGACAAACTGACATTTCACTAGCTTATGCCAGCATTATCAGACAATTCAATACTACACACTCGTGGATGACACAAAACAAAATTACTTGGATAACAACGACAGTCACGTGCATGGAGGGCGATAGTTGTGCTCTCCGTGGTGATTCCTGTTGATAATATTGATGGACAGATTGGGCAGTGTGCCAAAATATACGTAAAGTCATACTATCCATTCTGTTACGATTAATCAGGTTGTGTAGAACCTGACAAACACGATCTCGACAAACACAGCTTTCTTCGCCTCTTACTACTACATTAGCATGACTCATATTTTGAAATCCATTATTGTTATTCTATTATGTCAAACTAACCGTTCACTGATGATAATCTGTTATATTCAGCTTGGAATATTTGATTTAATAAAATGTTATTAAACTTTTTGTGTCCACATGTTTCAGTGTTCATTTTATCATGTTACAAGTGCCATTATAAACACCTACTAAGAAGTGTTGGAAAAGCTTCATGGCTCATTGCATTTTTATAAGAGTTAATTGTGCTGCTGTGTACAGCATAAGTCAGACTGTACATGGGCCATTGTGCATTCTAGACATTATGCTGCAGTCCATCAACTGCACAACACCATCTACTATCACTAATAGTATATTTTGTCTGTAAATTGTTCATGTATACTACAGCTGATTTGCCTGTATGCAGGATGAAAAACTGAGTTTCCGAGAGAAAAAAATCCTGCTACCCCCCCCCCCCCCCTTCATATAAGATGGGCTAACTCACCTTCAATTGAAACAGTCCATATAAAGATTCCTCTCATCATGACAAGAATTGAGCTCAAGTATTTTCCAGTGGAAAGGCTCCATGTACCTTTGTTCTTCCAGTTGAGTCATGGAGGTGCTTCTGTTCTGGTATGAAAATGCTGAAGAGGGTCTCAAATTGAATTCTCACTTTGAACCACTAGGTTGTTTGAGGATATCCTCATTCTTAGCAAATAAGATCTGCTGCCCTTAACCTTTAGATTGTTGCATCTGGGAGACATGAAAGCATTATAATGTGTGTAGAAGATTAATGAAATGATGGTAGTAGTGTACTATATCAGAGAAGTTTTGGACACAGTAGTACAATGACCAGCCAATGCTATCATTATTATGATCGACAAAATCATATATATACAAGTGGATGCCAGACATGAGCTTTATTGGTGTTCATTTCATAAAGTAATTGATTTTTCTTCTTTAAAGGAAATTTGAAGATGGTATTAAACATTTTATAACCTCTTAACCCTCCTACCGGCCTAGGTGGATGAAATAGCCAGACCACCCCAGAATTTTTCATGGATCAAAGCTGCATCGGAATTCTATCTTTTATCAAGTATTTACCCTCCTCCACCATTAATCTCTCAACGCCGATTTTAGAGCCATTTTTTTAGAGCAGATTAACTGTAGATTATTTTTGCAAATTTTCAAATGTTTGCTTGCATTTAAAAAAAAAAAAAAATATATATATTGTCAAATATTTATATTTTTAAATAACATTTAGTGAAAAGTGAAATAAAATAAACATGGTATTTTGCTTTCATTGTTTGCAAAATACCTTTACATGGATTGTCACATTTCAATTTTAGAAATGTTTTTTTTTTTTTTTTATGAACAACAAATGATTATAAACTGCATTTTTAGTATCGAAAATTAATATCGAATGGTATTTTATCAGAGACTCTTTGCCTTCTCTTTTGCTTAAAACTGCAACAGATTTTTTTTTTTTTTTTTTTTGTAGGATGCACATTGCTATAATATTATTATTATTATTATTATTATTATTGTTCCGGGAAACTCCACGGAGTCGACAGACTCATCGAGGGAGGCCCTAACATCATGTCTGGAACAACTATTCAACATTCACACAGTATCTATCATATCTTGCCTTGAACTCATTCACGGTCGTAGCACCCACAACAGACTCTGGAAGCTTATTCCACTCATTCACTACTCTCCAAGTAAAAAACCTAGCTCTAACACTCTTGTCAACCATGCTCTTGCCCAGCTTCCATGCATGGCCCCCTAGTCCTCCCACCACAAGTCATATTTTCATAAATATCTTCTGGATCAATCTTATAAAAACCCTTCAGTAATTTGAATGTCTCAATCATAACACCCCTCCTTCGCCTATCGTCCAATTTCTGCAACCCACAAATCTTCAACCTATTCTCATAAGGTTCATTCCACAGACCTGCTATCATCTTGGTCACTCGTCTCTGGACCCTCTCTGTTTGTCTCTGCATGTTAAAGTATTTTTCAGAAGCCAAGTGATTTGGTGAGCTGTTTTAGTCACTTTTGCAATGTGCCCCCTAAACTTCAACTCCCTATCCACCAGCACTCCCAAATCCCTGGCCTCATCAATCTCCTGGAGTACGGTTCCACCAATGCGATATACTGCTGCTATTCTTTTCACCCCAAAGTGCATAACCTTACACTTTGCCACATTAAACTGACATCCATTTTTCCTAGCCCAGTCCTCCAAACTATCCAAATCATCCTGTAAAATTTTGACATCCTGTGCACTCACAATTGCTCTACCCAACTTTGCATCATCAGCAAACAAGTGAACACTTCCTCTCAAATCCTTTCCAATATCATTGATGAACAAATTGAAAAGCATTGGTCCAAGAACAGAGCCCTGCGGCACTCCACTAGTCACAAGACGTTTTTTTGACTCCACTCCTGAATAAACCACTCTCTGGTATCTCTCCTTCAACCACCCTCCTATCCATCTCACCAAACCTATATCCATCCCCATCTGCTCCAGTTTACTGATTAGGGTTCCATGTGGTATCCTATCAAAGGCCTTGGCAAGGTCCAGTAGTATTACTGTAAACCCACTACCCCTATCCAGTTCAGCCGTCACTGTGCAAGATATGATAGATACTGTATGAAGGTTGAATAGTTGTTCCAGACATGATGTTAAGGCCTCCCTCGATGAGTCTGTTGACTCCTTGGAGTTTCCCGGAACAATATCCAGTGCTTAACCACTGTAGATATGTTGAAAATATAATAGGAAGGATATCCTGTATGCAATGATTCAAAATTTATGCTCATTTTTAGGATTTTATACTGCAACTCCCCCATTCCCTGTCCTGGAACTCAGTTACATAACTACTTTAATTTTAAATGGTTTGAAAGCTTTCAGACAGTATTCAAAATCTCTTATTTCAATTTACCGTTTTGACAAAAGAAATAAAGCAATAATATTATTGTATATTGGAAGCTTCTAATTTGGTACTCTTTCTTTGCATCTGAAATCAGCTGGTCAGCAGCCTGCTAAAATTATTCTAATATTTTGAAATATTATGCTATATTGTCAATATGTAATGTTATGCACTTTGGGGTGAAAAATGGATGTCAGTTTAATGTGGCAAAGTGTAAGGTTATGCACTTTGGGGTGAAAAGAACTTTGGTTGTCTCAGTTTACAGAAAACCCACCCATACAGGCAGATACATCCACCAACAATCCCCCCCCCCCTTACAACAATATGGAGTGGTAAAAACACTATACAACAGGGCTAAACTAATCTGTTCTAATGACATAGCCCTTAACACTGAACTAAATCACATCCTCAACACTTTCTCAGCCAATGGCTACCCCCCCAAAAAAAATCCAAAAAATATTAAAACCTACAAACCACAGCCCCCCTCCTCCTCCCCTCCACAAAAAAGATTACTCTAAATCCATCACCATTCCCTACATCCGAGGCACCTCAGAAAAAATTACCAAAATTCTAAAAAAACATGACCTCACCTCCTGTTACAGGCCTTACAGAAAATTGGCATCCCTTATCCACTCTACCAAAGACCAACCACTTCCCCTAGACCTACCTGGTGTATACCAGGTCCCTTGCAGTTGTAAACTGTCGTACTTTGGCCAAACAGGCAGGACAGCGAATATCAGAATTTCTGAACACAAGGACTACATCCGGTTTTACAAATATAGCCATTCTTGTCTTGCAGACCATGCTCTGGATACTCACCACAGAATACGGTGGAAGAAAGCAACAATAATACACCGGAGCAAATATAAATTCGAAAGATTATTTATGGAATCAGCCTCTGCCCTAAGAAACTCTCCAAACCTCAACAAATTTGGTTGTATGCGACTGCCCCAAATTTGGGAGGCATACATCAGCAGACCTTCAGCCCAACGGCCAAGAACACCTACTTAGCCCGCCAGAGGGCACCATCAGGACTTCTAGGAGAACGATAGATTCATATCTTCATTTCCAGTTACTGTATTGTTAGGGCCTGTGTGCACCTGCCTTTTTGTAAGTTCCTTTAGAAAATGGCAATGAGACATTGCCAAAATATCGGAAATATCTATTAAAGTATTATTTAATTTATATTCGGATCTACGTTGTTTCAATTCCCTAAGTGATTTAGAAATGTCAATATGTAAAACTGTATACCACACAAAAGAAAGTTCAGTTGTGTTATTTTTTTTTTTTTAAATTCTAAATATTACTACTTCTATTGCTGCTGGTTGCTATTTCTGAAATATGTCTTAGAAATGCTGGACAATAATCCTCTTAGATGGAGGAAAAGCTAAAAGTCTTAGATTACTCTTTTGAGAAACACAAGAGACAAAGTTTCCCAGAAGTCCCACTAAATTGCCTCAAGCAAGAATGCCTTGTTTCGTTTTCAGTTGTTCAGATATCCTAACACAGAAAAACTGACATTTCTTTTACATGCTGATACAGTATTTATGGCAAAAATGATTTCTTTATTTATAGTGATTAGTTTCACTTTTATTATCGAAAAATTCTAAATTATTTGATACAATTATCTTGAAAAAAAGAATTTGAACTTTTTAAGAAAAAAGGCACAATTAATTCCGTAAACTAATTACCAGTTAAATAATAACCATTTATTTCATTTTGTAAAGACTGATTATACAGGGAAACCAACAAGGTGAAAGTGCAAAGAACAGTAGATTACGATATATTTTGAAAAAACTTAGTGATATGATATGACAAAATTAGCACAAAAACATTAAACATTGGTTCTCCAAGGTAATGCAATATTTAAGTGAAGAAAGTATGCAAGGATTTATATTTTGTCATGGAATTATAAACTGTACAATAAAAAGAGAAAATAAAAATAATTTCTATATATTTAGCCTCTGTAATATAACTAACAGTCAAGTTGCCCAGCATAAAACAAGGAACTGCTTTCCTTGTTATAGAGAACTGAGACTTATCTTCGCGAGATAATCTGTTTAAGTGTTCTCTACAACGGGAAGGATTATTGCACCTTCTAAAGGACAGAATGGTCAAATTGCACTTCTTATCCGTGTTCTTTAAACAGGTGTATTGAATCGTATCCAGATTTAGCTGGACATATATATACGTCCTGGCCGGTTGGAGGGTTAATTAAATATTAATACAGTTTTTGTGGTTATTTTCTTACAACTGCCATATCTCCATACCAGTTAGAAATACGTGTTAATAACATTTTTTCTTGAAATTGAAAGAATCACCATCAGAAATTTTGCAGATTCCTCCTGGTGATGGTGAAATACATGCATGCACAGACACATATATGCCAAAATTAATAGTAAAAAAACATTTATATAAGTAACTATTATTATTATTATCATCATCATCCCAAGGCCTCATGGAGTCACAGACTCATCTAGGAGGTCCCTTTTGTCATACACACAGCTTATTATACCTCTCCTGAAACACATTCAGATTCTCTGCAGACCACACTTTCAGGCAATGGATTCCAATCATTCACAACTCTATATGCAAAAAAACTGGCTTTGCAATCCCTGCTCACCATCCTCTTTATATATCTTCCAGGGATGGCCTCTTGTTCTCCCCCCTATTCTCCCATTTTTTATGAAAAAACTCTTCAACATTAATCCTTTAACAACTCCTTACTAACTTGTATGTCTGTATGTCTCTGTCATATTAACCCTTTTCCTCCTATCCGCTAGACCCTGCAAATTGCACTGTCTCAACCTTTCTTCATATTCACCATTTCAGAGATCAGAAACTACCTTAGTCAATTGCCTCTGGACCCTTTCCAGCATCTCTTCATCCTTTTGAAAATCAAGTGACCAAATCTGTGCACATTAGTCCATATGTGGCCTAATTAAGGCCTTATATAATGGAACAAGAATCTCCTTACTTCTGCAAGTCAGTGTCTTCTCCACATCATTCCCAGAATTTGTTGTATTGTCCTCACAATTTTGGCAATATGTTCTCTAAATTTCAGATCCTTATCCGCCATCACCCCAAGATCTCTTATTTCCTCTACCTGCAATAATATATCCCAACTGGGAGTAAATTTTGCAAAGTTTGTCCGTACTTTGCATCATTTATAAACAACTGAATATCCCATTCAAATCTTTTCCAATATCATTAACATACAGGTTAAACAGCAGTACCCCCCAGACCCACCCTGGGGCACACCACTGGTTACTTTCCTCTTCTGGGATATTGCTCCCCCATACACAACTTGTTGATACTTATCAGACAGTCAATCTCCAATCCAATGCAGTAGTCTAATATCCCACCCCATCTGCTCTAGTTTAACTATCAACTTATCATGCAGTAATCTATCAAAAGCCTTTGCAAAGTCTAAGTATACTATTGTGTATCCATCTCCCATATCCAATGCTGCCCTTATTGTAATAAGTAAATAGATTACTAAAACATGATCTTCCTTTAGCAAATCTGTGCTGTTCATCAAAGATAATACCTATTATCATCCCAATGCTTGATCCTAATTCTCACCAGTCTTTTGCGAACACTTTAACCACAACACCTGACACACAGATTTGTCTATAATTTGATACTTGACTTCTGTCATCCCCTTTATGAAACTGTACACTCTTGCCTTCCTTCTATTTCTTTGGAAGTTGAACCCAACATAAGACTCATATTAAACAAATATCTCAAGGCAGATAAGAACTCCCTGGCACATTCCTTCAACATGCATGGTGATATATATCATCAAGTCCCACAGCCTTATTAATATCAAGTTTGCTTAATTCACCATACACAGTCAGGCTCTCCTTCTCATCATCCATTGCTTTCAAACTCTCCATGATGTGACATTCACAGGGATGAAAGGCCTTTATGAACTGCTCATTAAATATCTCAAATATGTCCTCTGCAACAGTTATCCTTATACCATTTTTTTCATTCAATGCCATCCTACCGTAATCATTCTTATTTTTGCTACCTACACATCGAAAGAGCTCCCTGGGATTTTTTTTGGCTTCCTTAGCTAACTGCTGCTTATATTGAACTTTTGCTACCCTTATCTACGAGTCATCCTCCTTGCCTATTCTTTATATTCCTCATGGAATTGATTATTACCAATTCCATGAGGGATTGGTAATATTATGTTGCCTCCATAATATCTTTTTTCTGTATTGCATGCTTAATCTCTTCATTCATCTATTTCACATCTACCTTATTTAAACTTCTGACCTTTGGAATACATGTTTAAAGACATTGCTTCTACAAGCAGCATTGATCTTCTTTCCATCCAACTCCTCATTCCATGCTACACCTGCAGTCTGCCTCCTGAGCTTCTCATAATCCCCAGCCTTGTAGTTCCACATATACCCTTTCCTCACATGGCTTGCAACTACCAAGGTAATCACTTCATGGTCATTCTCACCATCTGGACGGAGATTTGACATCTCATTTATAATAACATCCTCTGATGAGTTGATCAAATCCAAGACCCTCAATCCTTGTGCACCTTCTGTTGCATACTGCCTGAAGTAATTGTCTCTCAAAAACTCAAGTAACTCATTTTCTTTACTTCTAGTTGCTATCTTGTTATCCCAATCTATATTGCCATAATTAAAATCACCCTTTTCCCATTTGCTCGGCTAATTTGCTTATATACATTTCCTGGTCACTATCCTCCAATTACCAGGTTTGTAGCAACATACAACAAGGTATTTCATTCTACACCATACTGCCTCAAAACCATTACCACTATTTCCCCCTTGCATCTCTACCTTGTATGGGAAAGATCTTTAACTTGTATAACTTTTTAACTCCAGAAAATATTTCAGGGGATGTAAAATTTCCAAACTTTTCAAAATAAAAACATGATTAAGATAGTAAAATTTTTGTGTAAACTGAAAACTCACCCTTTCAGTTTAATTAATTTTTTTGAATACATGCTATGCTGTATAATATGAGTTTAATTAAAGTTTCTTTGTTTTGACGGAAAGACTGTTGTATCTTCTTCACTGATTTGATGAGATTCAGAATCCCATCAAGAAGGTATTTCCATATAATTAGTTTCAAACAAATGTCACATAAGCACTGAAATAAAAGTAACTATTTTATTATATACCACATACCTACCAAATTGATCTTTCTTCATTTAGACTAAAATGGAAAAATACATTTCCACTTTTTTTATTTAGATTTACCAGTGTGTTGGCTGTTCATTCACAACTTTTTGATAATGTATTGATCCAGCTGATTCATGATCAGACTAGCATAGGGTAAAAATTCTTCTCAAATGCACTTTTTAATATGTCCTATGGGACTTTTATATACATATCGTTCTATTATTATTATTATCTCCTGATCTCCATGGAATCAAAAGACTCATCACCAGAGGTGCGCACTGTTTCTTACAGAATTCTTCAAACTGTGCTTTAAACTCGTTCAACACATCTGCATTCACTACACTCTGAAATGACCATTGACTGCTCGGTGCATGCTTAGTACAGCATATTGACACACCTTTGTGCAAGAAGTACAGCACTTTGAAGAAGCAGATGAGCCATGAGTAATTTTGGTTGTTTATTAATCAGAAATACTGATGTGTATGTGGGTAAATTTTGCTGAAGTACCGTTCTTGAGATGGGCAATGCATTCCACTCTCCAAACAAAGAACCTATTCCTTAATTCCTTGCTCACCCTCTCCTTATACAGTTTCCAGGAATAACTTCCTATTCTGTGCTACCTCCCCATCTCATTCTATAAAAAATTTCTTTCACATTAACTTGGTAACAACCCCTTACCAACTGAAATGTCTCACACATACATCTGTTCTCCTTTTCATTAGGCTCTTCAAATTGCATTCCCTCAATTTGTCTTCTTACCCACATTCCAAAGACTAGTTACTATCTTCGTCAATCTTCCTTTCAAATATATTAATTTAGATTTGGTTTTCTTTAATTTAGATTTCAGTCGTTTCGTTAAGTGTGAGGTCTGTTATATGTATTATTTCGATTACATAAATGATTTGTGGATATTTGGTGAGGATAGAAGGAGGGTGCGTGTGAAGTGTGACCTGAACGAGGAATTGATGAATGCAAATATGAAATTGATGACAGAAAGTGTTAGTAGCAAGATTGTCGTGGGGAAAATGGGTGCATGTTTGAAAGAGAGGCGAAAAAATGTTAAAAAAATCAGTAAAAAAAGAAAAAGAGCGATTTGAAAACCATAACAGATATTAAAAGGGATGAAAGTGAGGTGAGAGTGGTGGAAGGAAATGAAATTGAGAGAACGAATGAAACTAGAAATGGCGTGATGCAGAAATCGAAAGCGAAAAAAATCGAAAGAATGGATGATAGTGAAAAAAGAATGAATGATAGCGAAAGTCCGATGCATGTTGGACTGAAAGAACAGAAACAAAGAAAGATGAATGAGTTAAAATGGAAAGAATGATAGCAAACGTTGGACACATGTTGGACCGAAAGTACAGAAACAAAGAAGGATGAATGAGAGTGAAAGTGAGAAGAGGGGGTTGAGAGTTAGAAAGATTGAATGATAGAAAGCATGTGTCGCGAGATTCGGAAGTTGAATTGGATTGGATGAGGCAGGAAATGAAATGGATGCAGAATGAAATTAAGAAAATTCAGGTAAAAACTATTAAAATAAATAATGATGGAATGAAAGAGTTAACGAAAGATGAGTGAGTGGCGTTGTATGGCGACTCCATTATTAAAGGTGTACTGGAGGATAGAATGCACGACGTATGTTCTCCAGGTGCTAAAATGAGTTGAGTGATTCAGGCATTGGATATGAGGCAGGAGCGAGCAAAAGAGTTAATAGTATTAATAGGTATGAATGATTTGAGAGAGGACAAAGAGTGTGTCAGAATGGATATCAGGAGGCTGCTTAGAAGGATAAAAGAGAATAGTGTGACAGGAAGGATAGTTAGCGTGTTGCCTAGGTATGACGGTGGTGAAATGAGGCAGAGAGCAAGGATTATGAATGATATGCTGGCTGAAATGTGTGAGGAGACGGGAGTACAGTTTGTTAATGTGTAGAATGAGTTTGAGGGACGAAGTGAGCTGTATGAGAGCGATGGACTGCATTTGAGTGGTTATGGTGTGAGTCGCTTGGAGAGACTGCTGCTGATTGGTATAGAAGTGAATAGAGAGAATGAATCAGACCGAGTGGGAAGTGATGTGGAAGAGCAGGAGAGATTGAAGAGGTGGTTATGAAGGGGTAAGTGAGTGGTATGAGTATAGAAAATGAGAAATGGGTGCAAGAGGAGCAGGGAAATGAGGAGGCTCACGGTTGACAGCAGTACACAGCATGAGAAAGGTGGATGCTCCAAGAGGAGGTGAGCATGCATAGGCAGGAAAGGAATGGGATGACCAGGTATCAAGAGGAAACAGTTGGAAATGAAAAGGATTTTAAAATGAAGAAGCAGAAAGGGAAATGATCCCAGAATTTGAGGGTCTTGGATTTGGTCATCTCATCAGAGGATGTAATTATAAATGAGGTGTCAAATCATCCAATTGGTGAGAGTGACCATGAGGTGATTACCTGGGTGGTTGCCAACAGTGCGAGGATCTCTGTGAGAAAAGGGTATATGTGGAACTACAAGAGGGTGATTATGAAGAGCTCAGAAGGCAGCTTGCGGGTGTAGTGTGGAATGAGGAGTTAGCTGGAAAAGAGATCAATGCAGCTTGGGGAATTTCAAAAACTGTTTAGTAGATGCAATGTCTAAATGTATTCCAAGGTTGAGAATGTTAAATAAGGTGGGTGTAAGATGGATGAATAAAGAGATTAAGCATGCGATAGAGAGAAAAAGCACACATTAGAGGCAGCATAAGAGAAGTGGAAATAACCAATTCCATGAGCTCTACAAAGACTAAGCAAGGAGGGTGACTTGGTTGGTGAGGGTAGCTAAAGAGAGGTATGAACAGCAGTTGGCTAATGAAGCCAGAAAGAATCCTAAGGAGTTCTTTCGATATGTAGCCAGCAAAAGAAAGAATAATTATCGAAGGATGACATTGATTGGAGAAAATTGTATAAAGACAGCTGATGCAGTATGTGTGGCGGAGATACTTAATGAGCAGTTCATAAAGATCTTTCAATCTTGTGAATGTGACTTCATGGAGGGATTGAGAGCAGTTGATGATGGGGAGGAGAGACTGACGGTAAGTGAGCAAGAGGTGTATGGGGAGTTGAGTAAACTATATGTTAATAAGGCTGTGGGACTTGATAATATATCACCACATATTCTGAAAGAATGTGCCAGGGAGTTGACATCTGCCTTGACATATTTTTTTAATATGAGTCTTGCACTCGGTCAAGTTCCTAAGGAGTGGAAGGAGGGTAAGATTGTGCCACTTCATAAAGAAGTGATAGAACTCAAGCATCAAACTATAGGCCTATCTCTGTGTCAGGTGTTGTGATTAAGTTGTTGGAGAAGCTTGTGCAAACTAGGATCCAGAGTTGGGTTGATAACAATGGTATTATCTTTGATGGACAGCATGGATTTGCTAAAGGGAGGTCATGTTTTAGTAATCTACTTACTTATTACAATAAAGTGACTGCTTCCTTGGACAGAGGAAAAGGATACACAGTAATATACCTGGATTTCGCAAAGGCTTTTGATAGAGTACCTCATGATAGGTTGACAGTCAAACTAGAGCAGATGGGGTTGGATATTAGATTGGTGCATTGGATTGGAGACTGGCCATATCAACAAGTTGTGTATGGGGGAGTGATATCCAGGAAAAGGAAAGTCACTAGTGGAGTGCCTCAGGGTTCTAGGTCCATTGCTGTTTAACTTGTATATTAATGATATAGGTGAAGATTTGGATGGAGATATTCAGTTGTTTGCAGATGATGCAAAGTTGGGATGAACCATGAAGTGTAGTGAAGATGTTGTGGCCTTACAGGAAGACTTGAATAGATTGAGTGATTGGGGATGGAAATGGGTATGTGAGGATTTTAAAACTTTACATATTATTGCAAAATGTAAGGTTTTAAAATTTGGAAAACAAAGATGGGATGCAAAATTTATGCTTGGTGAGAATATATTGTTGGAGGTAGAGGAAATAAGAGATCTGGGGGTGATAAGGATCTAAAATTTAGGGGACACATCGCCAAAATTGTGAAGACAACACAAAGGCTTCTGGGAATGATGCAGAGGAAACTGACGTGTAGAAGTAGGGAGATTCTTGTTCCATTTTATAAGGCTTTGATTATGCCACACATGGACTATTGTGCCCAGATTTGTTCACAGGGTTTTCAGAAGGATGAAGAGATGTTTGAAAGGGTCCAAAGGAGACTGACTAAGGTAGTTTCTGACTCTGGAATGTCGAGTATGAGGAAAGATTGAGATGTAATTTGCAGAGTCTGGTGGACAGGAGGAAGAGGGGAGAGATATGATAGAGACCTACAAGTTGGTAAATGGTTGTTATAGGATCAATGCTGAAGAAGTTTTACAGAGAATAGTGGGAGATCATGTGGAGAACCAGAGGTCATCCCTGGAAACTGTATAAAGAGGGTGTGAGTAATGGAGTGAGAGGCAGTTTTTTTTTTGTGTAGAGGTGTGAATGATTGGAATGCCTTGCCTGAGGGTGTGGTGTCTGCAGGGAGTTTTAGTGTGTTTAAGACACGGTATGATGAGCTGTGTGTGTGATAAAAGGACCTCCCAGATGAGTGTCTGACTCCATGAGGTCTGGGGGTGGTAATAATAATAATAATTATAATATTTTCATTGCCATGAAAACCAGATGACTAAATTGCTCACAGTAATCCTTATGAGCTTAATAAAGAGCTTATACAATAGAACCATAACCTCTTTATTTCTGCACATTAAAGTCCTCTGCATCACCATAATCTTCATGTGATGACTTCACAAATTCTGCAAGATGATTCCTGAACTTCAGGTGCTTGTCCATCACCACCACCACCACCACTCCAGATCTCTTGTCTACTGAGCCTCCATCAAGAGTGTATACTTTGCATCCCATTGTTGCCTAACAAATTTCAGAACTCACACTTTGCAACATTGAGCCAATAGTTTGGATCACGTGACACTTTTTCGCTACTTGTATATGAAATATGACTTCTGCATTACTTCAACCTTGGTATCACTTTTGGGTCTGGCTCCCACTGATGGGGGATAACCACCTGGGTATCAGTCATATTTGTGCTTTAGTTTCAGTTGGTCTTTTGGTTGTTCATCTATATAAGATTGCTGTCTTTTTTTTTTTCTTCCTAATACTAACAGGCTCCCTTGCACCCCTCTACTAACTACTCTAGGCCTATGATGAGCAATCTTTTACTTTTTCACCTCAATAAAGTTTGAAACCGGTCTGGGTAGTGGTCCTTCCCATAATACATAGCATAATACATGTCTGCAAGGATATGTGCATTGCATTATAGGATACTAAGGCAGTTGATGTGAAGTCATTAGCCTCTATGTACAAGTAGCTCAGTCATGAAGTTACTTCACGTGCAAACTTTGTTTGTTTACACTTGGATAAAGGATGAAACCAAGAATATAATTTCTTGGCATCTTTAATTTATAGTATAACCAAATGAAAAAACTTTCAACAAAACAAAACAACAGCAGTATTTCCTTTGTCAGTTTTTAATATTAGGATGTTCTCATTTTTTAAAGATCTTTCAAAGCATTGTATTTGGCACTGGAGATATTTCTAGATGGTTGTTTTGAATGAATTAGAATTGCCACTGTTCTTATGCATACGATTCTACTGAATCTTTAAGAATTCTGTATTTTTTTTTTTTTTTTTTATATTTGCGATAATGTCAACTTTGGGAAATGTGTTTTAGGGCTACTGCAAAATTGAATCCTTGGGGATTCAAATGATTATATAAACAAAATTAATATTCAATTAAATGATACCAACACATACAGACAATTAGATACTGACCCAACTTGGACGCCTCATAATAAGACAAACAATTTAATAAGAAATCTTTGTAATTGACCCAAAGAGGTCTATAAAGCAAATTACTTTAAAGCATACAGTTATTCCACTTATTTATGGTGCTCCAAAAATCCATAAGGTGGACATTCCACTTTGACCCATAGTGAATGCAAGATATTCTCCAGCATATTATCTCTGTAAATATCTATCCAAGTTACTAGCACCACATATAGGAAAAATGTCATCTTATATTTAAACTCTAAAAGATTTAATAAACAAAATAAAAACATTAAACTTAATCCCACAGACATCTTGGCTACTTTGGGCATAAAAAGCTTATTCAGCAATGTTGCTAGAGAAGAAACCAACTCAATTTTAGAAGACATCTTCCCATCTGATACTACTAAGTTTTTCAAATATTGCCTAGAGAACACAATTTATTCAAATTCCAAGCCTGCTATTTGGAACAGTCTGATCGCTTAGCCATGGTGCAGCAGTTTCTCCACACCTTGTAATCCATACATGCAAAAGTTTGAACAAACAGCTATTGAAAAATACTATACCAAACCCAGGTTATGGTTGAAATATGTGGATGATGATTTCATCATTTGGCCAAGCTCAGAAGAATCTCTCCATAATTTCACTGACCTTAATGGTTTCCTTAATGGTTTAAATCACAAAGTCTAATTTATATCAGAGGTAAAAAAAGATATACCCATTTCTATCTTGGATGTTCTTGTCTCAGTTGAAAACCATAGTAATCTTACTTTTGAAGTATACAGGAAAAAAAAGTTTAATACAGGTATCTATGTACCAGTTCCCACCACCAACAAGCACAGAAACTAGATATCATCAAAACATTGGGAGAACTAGTAATAATATCTTGAATAAACCATCACAGTCCCCAAGACAACAAACAGATCATTACAAAATGACCTTATATAAAAAAACAGCAAAAGTCCTACAAGAACATAACATGAAAGTATTGGCTTTAGACCTCTACAGAAAGTCTCCATGACATTAAGATTGCCAAAACAACCCCATCAAACAATGATGCAACCAGAAGTTTATAAAATCTATTGTAATTGCAGTATTTGTTATTAAAATAAAATTAAAAAAAAAAAACAGCATATAAATTTGGACTGATCTTCACACCACTGATGAAAACCAAGTTAAATGGCAACTCACTAAAATTTCATGCATAGAATTAATACATATGTACATAAATTTAAGAAGTCAAGCAAGATGATATGATGCATGACCCACTGTAATAAAAACCAAGGCCTGATCTTAAACTACCTCTGGCTAGCATACATAGGAAATTTACATATTGATGAATTAGTCAATGAGACAAAGTATGCTATATCCTGTAACAATGAGCCATGATCATGATATCTCTTTTTCACATTCAACATCCATCGCATGTTGAATGAATTAAAAAATAATGGTTTGTAATTCAAAAATCTCCTTCTTAATAATAAATTTCTTTATATTTGTGTTTCTTTTATCAATCTGAAGAAATGCACAATAGTGACTTATGAAATGAAACTAGTCATGCATTTATTAAATTGGTTAACTTTTTATGTGGTTTTTGTCAGTATTAATTTAGAAAGATATCAGAGTTTTTTTTTTATTTAATAAAATTATATATTTTATCTGCATATGTAAACAATATATGAATCTATAAATACTGATAACATGTACTTCAATAATTATTGATTACTACCTTTACTATAATATCTTTACTATTAGTAAAGGTATTACTGTTTTTAGTAATAAGTAAATTAGTAAGTAAAAGTATTACTATTAATTATTAATAAATTTACATATTAATTATAATTAGTATATAAAGGAATATTCTGATTTTAAAAAGATGGCAACTACAATCATTGAACTCTTTCTTATAATTGTGTGAAATATAACATATAAATATATGTTATTTGTATTTATATTATATATAAATATATGTTATTTGTTATATAAATATAAATATATAAATATATTTTATAAAAAAAATATAAAAAACGAGTGATTTGAAAACCATAATGGATGGTAAAAAGAATGAAAGCCAGGCGAATGTGGCAGAAGGAAACAAAATTGAGAGAACTAAAGAAACCGGCAATAGCATGACGAAAGGATCGAAAGTGGGGAAAATGGAAAGAATGAATGAAAGCGAAAGTTGGACGCATGGACCAAAAGTACAGAAACTCAAAAGGACGAATGAGAGTGAAAGTGTGAAGCAGGAATTCAGAGTACAAATATTAGAAAGATTGAATGATAGAGAGAATGTGACACGAGATTTGAAAGGTGAATTGGGTTGGATGAGGCAAGAGATGAAATGGATGTGGAGTGAAATTAAGAAAATTCGGATGAAAACGATTAAAACAAATCAAGTAGGTACGAAAGAGTTAACGAAAGACAAGCGAGTGGCATTGTATGGCAACTCCATTATTAAAGGTGTGTTTTCCAGGTGGTAAAATGAGTAGAGTGATTGAGGCATTGGATAGGAGGAGAGAGAGAGAGAGAGAGAGCGAAGGAGTTCATGGTTTAATAGGTACGAATGATTTGACAAAGGACAAAGAGCATGTCAGAATGGATATCACCTGGCTGCTTAGACGGATAAAAGAGAATAGCATGACAGGAAGGGTAGTAAGCGTGTTGCCTAGGTATGACTGTTGTGAGATGAGGCAGAGAGCAAGGATTATGAATGGTATGTTGTCTGAAATGTGTGAGGAGAGAGGAGTACAATTTGTTAATCTGTAGAATGAGTTTGAAGGACGAAGTGAAATGAATGGGAGCGATGGACTGCATTTGGATGGTTATGGCGTGAGTCATTTGGAGAGACTGTTGCTGGAAGGTAGAGAAGTGAGTATAGACAATGAATCAGATCAAGTGGGAAGTGATGTGGAAGAGCAGGAGTGATTGAGAGGTGGTTATAAATGAGGAACTAAGTGGCATCAGTGTGGAAAATGAGAGAATGGGTGTGCAAGATGAACAGGGTGGACAGGGGTACATAGCATGAGAAATGTGGATGCTCCAAGAGGATGTGAGAGCATGGGTAGACAGGAAAGAATGGGATGACCTGGGATCAAGAGGAAACAGTTGGAATTGAAGAGGTTCTAAAATGAATAAGCAGAAAGTGAAACGGCCCCAATCGAGCATGGAGAAATTACATCGAATAAGTGTTATCAGTGGAACTAGCTCCGGGAATGAGCTGTTGTGTTTATATACAAATGCTAAAAGTGTAAGAAATAAAGCAGATGAAATGATTGTATTAATTGAGTCTGTTCACCCAAAAATTGTTGGAATAAGTGAGACATGGTTAGATGAGGACGACATCCTGACAGGAATAGAGATGGAAGGGTATGATGTGTTTCGTGATGTTGGGGGGGGGGGGGAGTGCTATTGATGATAGAGAAAGAGTTATGTCCATACAAAGTAGAGATGCAAGAGGGGAATAGTGCCAGTGGTTTTGAGACAGTATGGTGTGAGATAGAGGTGAACGGAATCAAATACTTGGTTGGATGTTGTTATAGAACAGGAAATGTGGATGGTAGTGACTATGAAATGTATAATCAAATTAGCCAAGCAAATAAGGAAAGATTGATCATTATGGGCGATTTTAATTATGACAATATAGACTGGAATGATGGGATAGCAACTAGAAGTAAAGAAAATGAGATTCTTGAGTTTTTGAGAGATAACTACCTCAGACAGTATGTAACAGGGCACACAAGGATTGAGGGTCTTGAATTTGGTCATCTCATCAGAGGATGTAATCATAAATGAAGTGTCAAATCACCCACCAATTGGTAAGACTGACCATGAAGTGATTACCTGGGTGGTTGCCAGCAGTGTGAGGACCTCTGTAAGAAAAGGGTATATATGGAACTACAAGGGGGGGGGGGTGATTATGAAGAGCTCAGGAGACAGCTTGCAGGTATAGCATGGAATGAGGAGTTAGCTGAAAAAGAGATCAGTGCAGCTTGGGGGATTTTCAAAAACTATCTAGTAGATGCAATGTCTAAATGTATTCCAAGGTTGAGAAGGTTAAATAAGGTGGGTGTGAGATGGATGAATAAAGAGATTAAGCATGCGATAGAGAGAAAAAGCACACATTAGAGGCAGCATAAGAGAAGTGGAAATAACCAATTCCATGAGAACTACAAAGACCAAGCAAAGTGGGTGACTTGGTTGGTGAGGGTAGCTAAAGAGAGGTACGAACAGCAGTTAGCTAATGAAGGATGACATTAACTGGAGAAAATGGTATAAAGACAGCTGTTGCAGAAGGTGTGGTGGAGATACTTAATGAGCAGTTCATAAAGGTCTTTCAATTGTGTATGTGACTTCATGGAGTGATTGAGAGCAGTTGATGATGGTGAAGAGAGACTGACTGTAAGTGAGCAAGAGGTGCATGGGGAGTTGATCAAACTAGATGTAAATTAGGCTGTGGGACTTGATAATATATCACCACGTATTCTGAAGGAATGTTCCAGGGTGTTGATGCTGGCCTTGAAATATTTTTTTAATATGAGTCTTGCACTCGGTCAAGTTCCTAAGGAGTGGAAGGAGGGCAAGATTGTGCCACTCCATAAAGGAGGTGATAGAACTCAAGCATCAAACTGTAGGGCTATCTGTGTGTCAAATGTAGTTAAGTTGTTGGAAAAGCTTGTTAGAACTAGGATCCAGAATTGGGTTGACAACAATAGTATTATCTTTGATGCACAGCATGGATTTGCTAATGGGAGGTCATGTTTTAGTAATCTATTTACTTATTACAATAAGGTGACTGCTTCCATGGATAGAAGAGAAGGATACACAATAATATACTTTGATTTTGCAAAGGCTTTTGAAAGATTACTGCATGATAAGTTCATAGTCAAACTGGAGTGGATTTGGTTGGATATTAGATTGGTTCATTGAATTGGAGACTGGCTATCATAGGTATCGACAAGTTGTTTATTGGGGAGTGATATCCAGGAAAAAGAAAGTTACTAGTGGTGTGCCTCAGGGGTCTGTTTTAGGGCCATTGCTGTTTGACTTGTATATTAATGATATTGGTGAAGATTTGGTTGGAGATATTCAGTTGTTTGCAGACGATGCAAAGTTGGGACCAACCATGAAGAGTAGAGATGTTGTGGCCTTACAAGAAGCCTTGAATAAATTGAGTGATTAGCACGGTAATGGGGATGTGAGTTCAATGTTGCAAAATGTAAGGTTTTAAAATTTGGTAAACAAAAATGGGATGCAGAATTTATGCTTGGTGAGGATATATTGTTGGTGGTGGAAGAAATAAGAAATCTGGGGGTGATAGTGGATAAGGATCTGAAATTTATGGGATACATAGCCAAAATTGTGAAGTCAACACAAAATCTTCTGGGAATGATGCAGAGGAAACTGACGTGTAGAAGTAGGGAGATTCTTGTTCCATTTTATAAGGCTTTGATTAGGCCACACATGGACTATTTTGCACAGATTTGGTCACCTGGTTTTCAAAAGGATGAAGAGATGTTGGATGTCTTGAGGCAACTGACTAAGGTAGTTTCTAACCTTAGTCCGGTCAGTTTTATAATGACCGGTAAACTACCAAATCTGTGGTGGGAAGCCAAAATAATTGCCATGCCCAAACCAGGGAAAGAACCAAATGATGTCAAAAATCTGCAACCTATCTCCTTGCTTTGCTCCACCTTTAAGCTCTTTGAAAGAATTCTCCTTAAAATAATTTCTGCACTCATCGAAAGAGCGCACTCCCAATTGAACAAGCTGGCTTCAGGCAGGAAGAAGTTGCTGTGACCATGTCCTGGCCCTGACAACACAGAGCACAGATTAAAGCAGGCTTCCAGAAGAAACTTAAATCCGGAGCCACTTTCATTGACCTAACATCAGCTTATGACACTGTCTGAATCAGGGGCCTCCTCCTAAAGCCAGGAAATATCATAAGGTGCAAAAAAACTTTCCAGCTTTTTGAATCCATTTTCTCCAACAGAAAGATCCGGGTCCATATTGGCAGAAAAAAGAGCAATCCCAGAATCCTTCACAACGGTCTCCCACTGGTCTCTGTGTTATCCCCTTTACTCTTAAACCTGTACGTGTATGATTTACCACATACCAGCTCAAGCAAGTATATGTACACTGATGACCTAGCGATCCTACATCAGTCTACCTCCTTTGCCAACCTGGACTCAAACTTGAACATGGACCTGAACATCCTGGAAGAGTTCTTCAAACAGTGGTACTTGAAGCCAAATCCAACAAAAACTGTGTCCACAGTATTTCACCTGAATAATTCAGAGGTGAATCGACAGCTGTGGAAAAATAGTAGAACACAAGCCTCACCCGAAATACCTTGGAGTGAGCCTGGACAGAAGCCTAACCAATAAAAGGGCACCTAACCGACCTGTCCAACAAAATTAAAACGAGAAATAATATCATCTCAAGGCTTGCTGGAACAACCTGGGTTTGTGGTGCAGAAGTCCTAAGGTCATCTGCACTAGCCCTCGCATTCTCTGCAGCAGAATATTGTGCCCCTGTCTGGGAAAGAAGTGCACACTAATATTATAGACATCTAGCTAAACTCTACCATATGCACAATTAGTGGGACAGTGAGAAGCACCCCTCTCTCTCTCTCCTGGCTGCCCGTCCTCTCTAGCATTGCTCCACCAAACATACAGAGAAGACAAGCCTCGATTAAAGAATTTAATAAAGCAATGAGCAACCCACTCCTGCCTCTGCACCAGACTCTCATAAATCCACTTAGTCTTTGCCTAAAATCTAGAAAGCCTTTCTGGTCTATGGATGAACTCTCTTCAGCTGCCCTGGCATCAACACCAGACATGTGGAGAGAATACTGGTCCAACAATCTCCCAACAAACAGCTTAATGGTAGAAGATCCCTGTGCTCTGCAGCCTGGTTTTGCTCTTCCTAGAAAAATTGGGTCATCAATCAAAGGATCAGAACTAATCAGGGCAGATGTGGCTACCTATTACATAAATGGAGGCTGTTAGACCACCCTTATTGTGATTGTTCTCCCATGGCTCAGATGATTACTCATATTGTGAATGACTGCCCGAGGCACCAATTTCACGGTGGCAGCCTACAGGACATCCACAAGGTGACGGATGAGGCCTTGGATTGGCTTTCCAGAGACTGAACATTGACCTGTAGCTGTTCTGTATTCCTTTTTCCATAAGAATAAATAAATAAGTTGATAGCAGTGCTTTCCCATGGGTTCAGGCAAAAGAGTATACAGAGGATTTGAATTAGGAAGTGTTCACTATTTAATTTTGAACAGGATAAAATTGAATTTCACATCGAAAAGAAGAGTGTATAAGAAAGTTTTAAAACAAATCAAAGTTGAACAGCTTTCAGGGTTGAACTGTAGATGCAAATACACAGACATCATTCAGGAAAAAAATTAAACCAAAAACAAGAACTTGACCTTGTGGATTTAGTGGCAGATGCTGAAGAAAACATTGATTGATTGATTCAGCTAGAGAGACATGCGGAAGGGGTAGTTTGCAAGGAGAAAAAAATCAGAACTCCATGGTGGACTTAGGAAGCTAAAGAGGCAGTCAAAGAAAAGAAGAAAGTATATCAAAAGTTTCTGGCAAGTAAGTCAGCATGTGCTCTGAGAGAATACAAAGAAAACATAAGAAAGCAAAGCAATGTATAAAACTAGCTAAACAGAAGTCATGGAAAAACTTTGGTAAGTACATAGAAAATAAAAATCAGGAAGGTGTCAAAATATTCTGGAGGCTATTGAAAAAGCTTAGAAATGGAGGAGAGAGTACTGAAAAAGCAATCAGAGATGATAAAGGTGATATGAAAACTGGAGAAAAAGATATCCTAGAAGTATGGAGTAATTACTTTGAAAGACTGCTAAAGGAAATTGCCGGCCTGGTTGGCCAAGTGGTTAGCGTATCTGCTCTCCAGCCAAAAGGTTGCGGGTTCGAATCCTGCCATGGGCATGGATGTTTATGATTGTCTGTGAAAATAATAGTGGTGATGGCAGACAGTAGATGGCGTTGGTGTAGATGAGGCATTTTGTGGATGAGGTTGAGTGGTGGAGACAGAAAGTTGTAGAGTAGGTGCCCTCCCTCGATGAGTCTTAGGACTCCCTGGATGTGTCAAATAATAATAATAATCATAATAATGAAACAAGCAGTGTCAGTATAGTGATAGAAGCTCCCAAAAGAATGCAGCCAGGAATACATATTCATACTTCGAGTACAAAAAGTCATTAAAAACCTGAAATGTGGAAAGGCAGCTGGAGTAGATGAAATTAGGAGCAGAGTTCTCATAGTACCCATTTATAATAAGGGAAATAAAATTGAATGCGAGAATTACAGAGGTATTTCCCTACTGGGTGTTCCTGGTAAGATTTATGCAAGTATACTTGAGAAACAGCTAAGAAAAATTGCGGTACTGAAGCTTGGTGTAGAGCAAGCTGGATTCAGGCCAAACAGTATTAAATCTGATATCAAAACTGGTAATGTTAATCTGTTACTTTATGCAGATGATGTTGTACTTCTGAGTAAATCCAGTACAAGCCTCCAAGATTCCATGACTAAATTGAATAACTGTTATAATAAATTTGATAGGAAAATCAGCAATAAAAAGACAAAGACATTGAAAATAGGCAGAAACATTGAAAACATCAACTGTATCTTGAATGGAACCTATCTTTCCTTATGTATGCTCACGTGCAGACCCACACTTCATCGTGCATGCATTCAAAACCAAAATCCTACAGAATAGAATTGAACCCAGGTCTTTCTGACCAAAGGACTTCATCAATACCAACTGAGCTACGGAGGCTCAGGTGAATATATAGAACAAATAAAACATTTCAGCTATTTAGGCACAATTTTTAGTGAAGATGGTAAATTAAATAGACAACAGAATTAGTAAAGCTGGTATGGTAGGAAGCGAATAAATTTATATAGAATAAAAAAAAAAGTAGTCAAAACATTCAATTAGCTGTATATACAAGACAGTGTTCAAACCAATTTTAACTTATGGATCTGAGAGCTGGGTTAGAAACGAAACATTTGATCAAAGACCGGAGACCTTTGATATGAGAGTTCTGAGAAAGATTAATGAAGTGACCAGATGGCATCAATGGCAGTATCATGTTAAAAATGGGGATATTAAGAAAGAACTTGCCATTTTTAGCATTCAGGAATGTGTTAGTAAAGCTAATCTCATGTGGTATGGTCACTTAAACAGAATGAAAGAGGAAAGATTAGCAAAACAGGTGTTCTTTGCCATGTTGGCAGAGAAAATGCCCAGAGGGAAAACCAAGATGTTGATAAATTCATACAGTAAAAAGTGCCCTAAAAGACAGAAATATAAGATCTAATAATATTGGAGTCTTGATGGATAACAGATTAATTTGGTGGAAAATTGTTGATCGGAAGTTAGTAATACTGTAAATTTTTCATGAGTATTATCATGGTTATCCTGTACATTCCCTGAGAGTACATATCAGGAATTTGATGATGATGAGCCAATTTATATATCTTTAACCATTTGATGTATTTTATGACCTTATACTATCTGATAGGAACTGTATGTGATAACTGCACATTTCTTTAATGTTCTTGTACTGACAAAAATACAGCAAATTTTCAATGTGATACACAGTGCGACAAAATTAAAGATTCCAAGAAATTATATTCTTGGTTTAATCCCTTATTCAAGTATAAGCAAACAAAGTTTGCATGTGAAGTAACATCACAACTGGACAACTCTTACATAGAGGCTAATGACCTCACATCACTTGCCTTAGTATCCCACAATACAAAGCACATATCCTTACAGACATATATTTTGTTATGCATTATGCCGATCGGTTTTGACCTTTATTGAGGTCTCATCAGTGGTAGCCAGACCCAGAAGTGATACCAAAGTTGAAGTAATGTAGAAGTGATATACAAGTTGTCTAGTCAAGTTACTTCACGTGAAAACTTTGTTTGCTTAAACTTGGGTAAAGGATTAAATCAAGAATATAATTTCTTTGCATCTTTAATTTATAGTATATAACACAGTGAAAAACCTTTCAACGTCTATCTCTAATCCAGAGTTAAGTAATAATGTGTGATACCTTTTATCTACTTGCATATGACAAAAGGTTGAAACTGGTCTGGGTAGTGACCCTTCCCATAATGCATAGCATGATACATGTCCGTAAGGATATGTGCTTTGCATTATAGGATACTAAGGCAAGTGATTTGAAGTCATTAGCGTCTATATATTATATATAGAATATATAGAGGCTAATCACCGGCCTGGTTTGAAGAGTGGATAGCATATCCGCTCTCCAGCCAAAAACCTGCAAGTTCGAATCCCGCCATGGGCATGAATGTTTGCGATTGTCTGTGGAAATACCAGTGGTGGTCGGTGGTAGATGGCATTGGTGTAGTTATGGTCAGTTGGTGATTGAATGGTGGAGATAGAGTTGTAGAGCAGTTGCCCTCCCTCGTTAAGTCCTTGGACTCGCTGGAGGTGTCAAATAATAATAATAATATATGAGTTGCCCAGTCATGAAATTACTTTATGCACAAACATTGTTTGCTTACACTTGGATAAAGGATTAAACCAAGAATATAATTTTCTTGGCATCTTTAATTTATAGTATAACCAAGCGGAAAAACTTTCAACAGTGTGACAAAAAAATTAAAATACCATAGAACTTGAATGTATCCAAATTAACTGCAGTTATGCATTGTCTGTATTTCATGGGAATATGCTGAAGAATGTTGTACAGAAGTAACATTTATATATGTGTGTGTGTAAGGTGGTTCCATGAGTTTCTGGACTGACTAAGTTTAGAGGTGATAGAAAGAAAATGACTGTGTCACTTTCAACATAATCTCCCTTTACTGCAACACACTTTTCACATCTTTGAATTAACATTTCTATACCCTTAAAAAAATAGTCTGTACTTTAGTCTGCAAAATGCCTAAAACTGCATCTTTCACCTCATTGTCATATGCAAATTTTCTTCCTTGAAGGTTTTTTCTTCAGTTTCGAGAAAAGGTAGTAGTCACCAGGTGCTGTGTCTCCAACTGAACGATGCAGGTAGAGAGTGGAAACTGGTACACTATCCCCATATATATATATATATATATATATCCCCATACTCTGATATATATTGTTCCTGCACATGAGATGCAGAAGAACCTATAGCAAATAAATGCCATGCATGGGCAAGGGTCAGGAGTAAGCTGTTGATATTCTTCTTGAACTGCTGGAGGTTGTAGTCCTTTGAAAATGCTTCATGGAAGGAGGTTATTCCGAAGAATTGAGGTGGATGGAATGAAAAATGACTGAGAGTGGCAGGTTCAGTGAGTATGCAATTCAACTTGAAAGGGATTTGAGTAGCTGTTGCTCAAGTTTTTGTATGTCTGGCAAAAATAGTAGACTTAATTCTTCTGATTCTGTGCAGTGGCCATTTAAATACCTGTAGAAGAGAGACAGTGCAGAAACTGGTCTTCCATGGGACAGTGGCTGAAGAGAGTCTCTAAGAGATGTGTCGTTAATCAACTGAACTGCCCTTTTATGAACAGCATCAAGACTTTTTAGGGAGTCATAGGAACACCACCCTAAACATGAGAGCAGTATTCCAAAATTAGCCAGATTTGGGATTTATATAGAGTAAATAACTGTTCAAAATGATGCTATAGAATTGATATGATTATGATTCTAGGAAGGATTTGGAGTAAGAGTTAGTCTGAGAATAGAGATTTAATCTTGACTGAGTATTATCAAAAGTAGAGATTTTTTTTGGTGAGAAAACAGGCAAAACTGTGTTGTAGAAGCATTGAAGTTGACGAAATTGTTTTCACCCCTATCAAGGATACTGTGAATATCAGTGTTCAGGGTACTTATTACGGATGATCATGAAGCTTGAGATTCTTGAGCACTGCAAGGCTTGTCATATGAGTAGGACAAGTGGATAGTGTTGTCATCAGTAAAACTATGAATAGGGTTTGCAGTCATTAAGAACAAATCATTTAAATAAATGAGCAAGAGGGTGGGGGGAAATGACAAAGCCCTGAGGGACACCGGCATTAACAGGAAAATCTGAAGATAGAACACCATTCACCATTACACATAGAGATTGATCTGAGAGAAAATTAGCAATCCAATTATTACACAAGGATGAAGGCAATCCATGTGATGATAATTTGCTGAGAAGCCCTTGATGTCAGACCTTATCAAAAGCCTTAGAGATGCCAAGTTTTTCCAAACCTTTCCATTGAATAAGTCTACAGGTTTGTGATATAGGCCAGGAGATCTCCTGCAGATCTAGATTTGCAAAATTCATGCTGGTGATCACTAATTATATATCAGTTTTCCACGTGTTGAAGAAGTTGACTGCTAATTACTTTCTCCATTACTTGTAACAAAATTGAGATGATCTTCAAGTTTGAGATATTTGAGCACTGCAAGGCTTGTTATATGAGTAGGACACTATCATCAGCAAAACTATGAATAGGGTTTGCAGTCAAGGAGAGCAGGTCGTTTATATAAATCAGGAAAGGAGTGAGTAATATGATCAAGGCCTGGTAAAACTGACATTAACAGAAAAATCTGACAAGAGAACACAATCACTATTTCACATTACTATTACTATTATTACCCCAAGACCTCATGGAGTCAAACACTCATCTAGGACGTCCTTTTATCACACACACACACACACACACACACACACAGCTCATCATACCGTGTCTTAAACACACTAAAACTCCCTGCAGACACCACACCCTCAGGCAAGGCATTCCAATCATTCACAACTCTGCACGAAAAAAAACTGCTTCTCACTCCCATACTCACACCCTCTTTATACAGTTTCCAGGGATGACCTCTGGTTCTCCCCCTATCTCCTACTGTTTTATGTAGACCTTCTTCAGCATTAATCCTATAACAACCCATTACCAACTTGTAGGTCTCTATCATATCTCCCCCTCTTCCTCTTGTCCACCAGCCTCTGCAAATTACATCTTCTCAATCTTTCCTCATACTCGACATTCCAGAGATCAGAAACTACCTTAGTCAGTCGCCTTTGGACCCTTTCCAACATCTCTTCATCCTTCTGAAAACCAGGTGACCAAATCTGGGCACAATAGTCCATATGTGGCCTAATCAAAGCCTTATACAACAGAACAAGAATCTCCCTACTTCTACACGTCAGTGTCCTCCTCATCATTCCCAGAAGCCTTTGTATTGTCTTCACAATTTTGGCTATATGTCCCCTAAATTTTAGATCCTTATCCACTATCACCCCCAGATCTCTTATTTCCTCTACCTCTAATATATTCTCACCAAGCATAAATTCTGCATCCCATCTTTCTTTTCCAAATTTTAAATCCTTACATTTTGCAACATTAAATTCACATCCCCATTTTCGTGCCCAATCACTCAATTTATTCAAGTGTTCTTATAAGGTCACAATATCTTCATCCTTCTGATATAGGGATCAATCTGAGAGAAAACTGGCCAGGAGATCTCCTGTGGACTGGTGAAATCCATGCAGTGATCACTAATTAGATATCAGTTCTCCAAGCATTGAAGAAGTTGACTATTAATAATTTTTTCCATTACTTTGGGCAGAGATAAGAACAATAGGTTGACACCTTGATGGTAGATTTTTATCACTCTTTTTGGGAACTGGCTTGCTTCCATGCTGTAGGGTGGATGCTAGCTGAGTATAGTTTAGTGTATGTATAGGTGATAAAGAACAGGCATTAGTTCAGGAGCACAATGGATGAAATTCCATTGGGACAAGCTGCCTTTGTGATATCCAAGTTATTCAAGATTCTTCTATCTTTCCAGCAGAGAGTCACAGGACGCATGAGATTCAGTGTTGTAAGCAAAGAAAGAAGTAATTTACCTACAACATTGCATCCCACTCCTACATAGATGACCATTCCTACATGGTCATCTATGTAGGAGTTGGAAGAGAAAAGAAGAATGAAGCAAAAGGGAGGGGGAATGCTATTGATGATAGAGAAAGAGGTATGTCCATACAAAGTAGAGATGCAAGACGGAAATAATGCCAGTGGTTTTGAGGCAGTATGGTGTGAGATAGAGATGAATGGAATCAAATACTTGGTGGGATGTTGTTATAGACCAGGTAATGTGGATGGTGGTGATAGTGTATGGGGGTGTGATATCCAGGAAAAGGAAGGTCACTAGTGGAGTGCCTCAGGGGTCTGTTTTAGGGCCATTGCTGTTCAACTTGTATATTAATGATATTGGCGAAGATTTGGATGGAGATATTCATAGTTTGCAGATGAAGCAAAGTTGGGACGAACCATAAAGTGTAGTGAAGATGTTGTGGCCTTTCAAGAAGACTTGAATAAATTGGGTGATTGGGCATGGGAATGGGGATGAAAGTTCAAAGGTGCAAAATGTAAGGTTTTAAAATTTGGAAAACAAAGATGGGATGCAGAATTTATGCTTGTTGAGAATATATTGTTGGAGGTGATCTGGGGGTGATAGTGGATAAAGATCTAAAATTTAGGGGACACATCGCCAAAATTGTGAAGACAACACAAAGGCTTCTGGGATTGAAACGGAGGACGCTGACGTGTAGAAGTAGGTAGATTCTTGTTCCATTGTATAAGGCTTTGATTAGGCCACACATGGACTATTGTGCCCAAATTTATTCACCGGGTTTTCAGAAGGATGAAGAGATGTTGGAAAGGGTCCAAAGGTGACTGACTAAGGTAGTTTCTGACCTCTGGAATGTCGAGTATGAGGAAAGATTGAGAAGATGTAATTTGCAGAGTCTGGTGGACAGGAGGAAGAGGGGAGATATGATAGAGACCTACAGGTTGGTAAGGGGTTGTTACAGGATCAATGGTGGAGAAGTTCTACAGAGAATAGTAGGAGATCAGGGGAGAACCAGAGGTCATCCCTGGAAACTGTATAAAGAGGGTGTGAGTAATGGAGTGAGAGGCAGTTTTTTTTTGTGTAGAGTTGTGAATGATTGGAATGCCTTGCCTGAGGGTGTGGTGTCTGCAAGGAGTTTTAGTGTGTTTAAGACACGGTATGATGAGCTGTGTGTGTGATAAAAGGACCTCCTAGATGAGTGTCTGACTCCATTAGGTCTTGGGGTGGTAATAATAAAGACATCAGCCTTTTCCTTAGGTGATGATACAATGCTACCATTTGGGGTGGGATAGAGAGAGAGAGAGTAGCACAGATTGAAAAAGTTGTGCCTAACAGCTTTCTTTGGTGAACAACAAGAAGGCATGGCTGACAGTGGTACAATGAGTATTCTTCATTTATCCTTGTTGAATTTAAACTTTTACCTTTTAATGATGGTTTTACAAGTGTTGAAAGCAACTGTGTAGTCAGTGAAGGAATCTGATGTTTTGGTCTCAAGCCACTTTTGATTGGCTGTGTGCTTTTCTTGGATTTCCCTGGCACACTTCTTGAGAATGATAGTTTAGAAACGGAGTGGAAAATTTGAACAGAGTGAGGAATGAAAGATCCATTTCAACATGGATTGTTTCTGTAACAAGATCAGGTAACTGAATCTGAATAAATGAAAACAATAGTCTGACCATGAAAAGAAAGAGAAAATAGACATGTAAGTCCTCCCACTTGGCATTGTTGTAATGTTTAGAGTGCCCAAGGCTGTGAATGGCTGAAGGAAGGATGTTCCACCAGGGACGAACATAAGAGAGTCTTTTGTTTTATTGCTGACACTTGGTGCTAATTTAGTCTTTAAGTGACATAACATATCCCACTCATTCACCAATTTGCATTCAAAACATCTCACCGTCTTGCTAACATGAACCTTGTAGTTTCCAGTGATGATCTTTCACTTCTACACACCAAGCATATATTATCCTATGCAGTATTCCCCCTGTATCTATCTGATGCACCCCTCTCTCCAGTTTATTCTGTCTTACTTATTTGCCTCCTATCTGTCAAGCTCTGCAAAGTACATTCTTGCAGTCTCTTCTTGTGTTCTACAATCATCAAACATCCTGAAATAATTTGTGTCAGTTGCCTATGTACTCTCTCTTATCTTATTACATAGATAACAAGGTGACCAGATCTGTGCACAAAATTGAGACATATCTTGATCACTACCTTATCTCTTCATCTCCAACTGTCAGTGTCCTTTGCATTATTATTATTATTTTCTCATGGAGTTAAAGACTCATTTTGAATGAGTTCATGGAGAAGCATACTAACCATTATTCACGTAATATTTACCATGCTTCTCCATGAACTTATCCACAGGTAAGCACACAACTGCTTCTGACAATTCATTCTACCCATTCACCATCTTCAGAGCAATAAAATGTAGTCTTCACACCCTTGCTAAATGCACTCATAAAAAAATTTGCAGTAGTGACCCCTTATTCTCCCACTTCCTTCCATGTATTGAGATAGTTTTCAGTATCAGTTCTATAAAACTCTTTTAATAACTTATATTTCTTTACCCCTCCCTTGTTTCATCTTAACAACTAGTCTTTGTAACCTATAGACCTTCAATCTATCCTCATAGGGAGTATTCCATAAACCTATCGCACTCTTGGTCACTCACCTCTGGATCCTCTCTGCCACTTCTTCATCCCCAAGGATGAAGTCCAGATGTGATTTTATTAAATCTTCATGAAGAGGAATAATAACTTTCCTATCCCTGATTGTCAGTGAGTGTTCTTCAACAACCATGTAATGTAATGTACTATTTTGTCCACCTTTGAAATATGCCTTCTAAACTTCAACTGTCACAATCCCCCCCCCCCAAAAAAAAATCTGTGGTTTAATCAATTTCCTGTAGTCCATTTCCATCAATATAGAACACAGCTTGTGATATCTTCTTTCTAGAGTGCATGACCTTACACTTTTGCTACATTAAACTGGTAATCATTATTATTTTCCCTTACTGCCAGTTTCTGCTGGATACTATCTTCATTAATTATAGCTCTACTCAGTTTTGCATTATCAGCAAGAAATGGATATTTCTGCCCTTAAATCATTGCTGTAGAAATTATATAATAGTGGCCCAAGTACAACCTGTGGTATACCACTGTCACTCACCTTCTCCTAGATTCAGTTCTTCCATATTCGACTCTTTGATCAGCCACCCATTCTCCATAGCATCAGCTAATTAATTCTGGCAGCAATTCTGGGTAACTTTTGCAGAATTGAACTCACCAATACCTCCAGATCCCTCACATTTTCCACTTTCTGGAGCAAGTTTCTCCAATATATAGCATACACCTCAAATTTTCTTAAGTGTAAAGTTGAACAATTGAACAATTTGGCATGGCCAAAGTGCACAACTTTACACAAAATTGAACTCGCAGCATCCCTATTCATCTTCCCAAAGCATCAAACTATCAAAATCATCTTGCAACAGCATCACATTAGAGTTTTCAAACATTGCTCTCCCCAATTTAACTTCATCAGTAAACAATCAAATATCTGATCTCAACTCTTGAACTATATTATTGATATATAAACAACAATAACTTCAAAACAAAACCGGTGATACCCCTCTTTTTACCTTTCTCTTTGAGACACCATGCTTCATGTGCAACTTGCTGGCTGATAGCAACAAGTCATTCCTATAACTAGTCTGCCATTTAGCTATTCATTCCCATTCTCAGTTTTAATTGTAGCTTTTTATGCAGCATTCTATCAAATGCTTTTGTGATACATATAGTAAAAAGCATCATATAAGCATATTATCTGCCCAATACACTTGTCACACTATTATAAAATGTAACTAGATTACTGAAACAAGACATCCATATAACACACTGTGATGCCATCTGAAAAAATTCCTATTGTCAGCAATCCAAATTTGAATTCTATTGCTAATCAACCTCTCTGACAAAAAAAAAAAAAAAAAAAAAAAAAAAACTGACCTGTGATGTCAACCTGTAGGTTGACATCACTGACTTCAATTCTACTGTGTTATGCAGTGGGACTTTTTTTTTCTTCTTTTGCTCATCGGAGACTGTTTCTATTGCCATACACTTGTTGAACCAAGTCAAGGGTTCTTTCAGCTCCTTTGTGTATTCCCTTAATATACATGGCAGTATCCCGTCCAGACCTGCAGCCTTATAATTATCAGGCTTACTTAAAATTTCAAATACTTCACATTCCTGAACTGCCAGTCTCTGCTCTTCCTTTCCATTGTTGTTCAACACTAGTCGTTTGAGTGACAAAATACTCATTGAACATTTGTACTATATCTTCAGTGGATGTGACCTGTGTGTGTCATCTCCAGCAACTAGCCAGTCTTCAATTCTTTCATATGCTAAAGTTTCCTTCCTCACTATCTTCTTTGCCTTCATAAACTGCACCTTATGTTTCTCCTGCTGCTGTAGCATCCTTTCAACCTTAGGAATACAATCTGACATTGCCATTAGTAAATGATCTCAAATCAACTCCCACTATTGATTTCTTTCCCCTTTAGTTTATCATGCTATGGTAGGTCATTATTCTGTTTCATTAGTTTGTCATAGTCTCCTGCTCTGTAATTCCACATCCCTTTTGTTCAGTGAAGCTTGCACCTATCTAGCCATCTTCCATGTCATTCTGTTAACAGAATTCACCATATGAAATATTATTATTAAATGTAACACTCATGTTCCAGGTGGTTGTGTAAGACGATTCTAGTTATCGCTAAGCCTCAAGGAACTCATTTTCTCTATTCGTATTGTATTTCTTTTTCCAGTCAATGCTTCCATAGTTAAAGTTACTGATTATTATCACCAGACTCTCCCTCACTCACCAGTTTGTCTGCCTAAATATTTCAGACTCACTCATGCTATTTCCTGTCTTTGAGCAATGTCCTGGTAAATATCTTAGAATTCCTGCTCATCCCAACAAACAGCAGATGAGATCAAAGTCATTATCATTACTGCTTCCTTGAGGTTCCACATCAAGGGAACACAATTATCCTGAGATCATCAGTAATATCCAGTCCCTTCTTTTATCCTTTTTGTCTTCTTTAAAAATGTTATATCCATCACATTCTGTTACTATCAGTATATCTTTGTAAACTATATCCCACTAATACTAATGATTCCTGGACCAACTAATTTTATCAAGGTCACAAACTGCCCTTTTATTATATTATTCATTATAAATTAAAGGGTTAGATATGGATCCACTCATGTCTCAATTATTGATTTTTTTTTAATTTTCACAGGCAGTTGCTATAAAAATTATTGAAATATATATCTAATGATCCGTCTGTTGCTATATAAGATCCTACTCTCTTGAAGCAAATGGATCCGAAAGTTTTGCTTCATCAGTGACCACATAAGATACTCAACACTGAATTCTGTCTTAATGGTTTATACTACAAATAAACATATCTTTAATTTCTAAATCATATGGGTTTCTAATATGGTGACAATTGTAGTAAATGAAATATAAATTTAACTGATTTTATTTCATTTATATGTCATGTGTGTGTGTGTATATATATATATATATATATATATATTTTTAGGTACTTTATTACTCAACAGGTCTGTTCATCGGAGCAGGCCTCACAGAAAATACAGCTAAATATGCCACAATAGCAGTTGGAGCAGTCATGGTGGTGATGACTCTAGTGTCAATACCTCTTATGGACCGAACAGGCCGCCGCACACTCCACCTTTATGGGTTAGGGGGGATGTTCATTTTCAGCATCTTCATCACCATTTCACTCCTTGTTAAGGTAATAATCTTACAAGTTTTTTTGTATTTCATTCTTAAAATTATTATTGCTACTGCAGCTACAGAAAAAAAAAAAAAAACAGTATATCTTTCTAATCTTAACTTGGATGTGATAACAAATGGAAGTTCAACATGCAGAACTTTCTAAATGTAGTGTATGTACAATGTATTCATCAGCCAGGGTGGCATGTTTTGGGGATGAAAATGGCAAAAGAGTATGCCAAAAGTGTTCTGGAAGAGAATGCCAGAAGTGATCATGTCAAACATGAACTAAGCAGAATTTTTAATGATAATGACAAATAATGCTCAAATGGTAGTGTTTGAAAGCATATAAATAAGAATAGAGTTATAGAGGTGAGCTAAAGTGAATGATGTGAGAGCAAGTTGAAAAGAAAATCATTTAAACCTATGACTTTCACATGACAAAGTATGAGCTCAAGTGAATGGAGAATCAGTTAGAGAGAAGAGAAAGGAGAGGTATGAGAGAAGAGAAAGGAGAGGTATGAGAGAAGAGAAAGAAGAGTATGAATGCATGTGAGAGGAAGAGTAAGGGACAGTATTGTTTAGTGAATCCATGATATCAGAAATGTACTTTGCAGTGTGAGGAAATGAGTTTTTCCTGAAGTGAAGATTAATGTAGTTAATGGTGCTGTTAGAATGCAGAAAGGAAAACTGAAAGCTTTGGCAGATATAAAAGGTAAAAAGTCATACTATAGATAGAACTTTGTAGCTCACCCCTATCGTACCATGATAACATGCTCACAATCTTGTCTCCTGTACTCTTTTTTTTTTTTTTTTGCCTCTTCCAACAACTTTTACATTCTCTCACTCCATACTTATCTGTCTTTCAGATAATTTCTCTCCATACATTCCAATGTAGATGGCAAATTTAATGAATAAAAGAACTTATATAGTTACTCATAACTTGTACTGAATGGATTTGGAATTGGGTGTTTGGAGAAAGTGTTGTTAAGTAAAAGAAGGGAAGGGTAATACCAAGAGAAACTAAGATTGAGGAGAAAGCAGATGGGTATATGTGTGGGTGCACATGATGCCAGTGGGTATGAGAATGAGAACGATCAGTGAATGTTGAATGAAGTTTCAGGTAATTAAAAAATGAACAGTATGTATGCATTTTTAATTACTAATACCAGAAGCATCAGCAGTAAAGGTGAGGAGTTTTGGGTTATTGTTTTGTTCAACTTGTCCAAAAATTATAGGCATTGGTGAGACTTAGATGATGGAGAAGACAGTTTACAAGAACAGAATGTAAGATATTGTATATTTGGTAAGGAAAAAGAGAATAGGGCTAGAGAAGGAGTTTGTTGGTGACTGAAGAAGAAGAAGAATCACAGCCAATTAGAGTAGTGGATCAGTAGATCAGAGAAGAAGATCAGGATGGTGGGCGGCAATGCATTTAAAACTATGTGATGTGAAATTGTAGAAAGATTTTATATGTGGTTTTAAAGTAAATTGTAGTAGACAAGAAATTATATTCTTGTTTTAATACTTTCCCCAAGCATAAGCAAATAAAGGTTTGTATGTGAAGTATTTTCCTGACTGGTCTACTTGTATATAGAGGCTCTTGACTTCACTTCAACTGCCCCAGTGCCCCATAATGCAAAACACACTTCCTTTTGGATGAGTATATTGCTGTGCATTATGCGAAGGAAGGGTCACTACCCAGACCTGTTTCAACGTTTACTAAAGATCAAGCCACATATGGATTATTGTGCACAGATTTGGTCATCTGGTTTTTCATGGCAATGAGTGTGTGTGTATATATATATATATATATATATATATATATATATATATATATTAGAAGGATCCAGAAAAGGTTAACAAAGGCGGTAACTGGTCTTTGGAATGTGGAGTATTAAGACAGATTAAAGGAATGTAATTTGCAGAGCCTCATGGATAGGATAGGGGATATAATTGAATTGTTTAAGTTGGTGATTGCTTAACTGTCAAAGCAAGCTAGATAACTGGGAGACCTCCACATAGCCTTTTATAGTGGGATTTAGCTGACCAAATTGTATTCTTATTGGCTTAAAAAATAATGCAAAATGACAATAAAACATAACAGAATTTTATGCTAGCCGAAATTCTGTTATTTCAGCTAGCATCACCCATTTAAACAAGGTGCCTGTTATTTTCATCAGGGAACCAGGATGGACAGTGAAAAGTCAGCTCCTGGAACAAATCCTAACTCAACATTAGCAGAGGCAAAGATTGGCACTATCGACATAAGAGGTATCAGTGGAAAATAATCAGAACTAGCAGAAGAATTGGATAAGTACCAGATTGACTTAATGAGTGTTACCGAAACAAAGAAGATAAGAAGACCATTCTAAGCAACAGATACAAGATGTTATATTCAGGCAACAACAGTTAGAGAAAAAATGGAATATCTGTTGTATTCAACTAAATTATTATTATTATTATTAACACCAGACCTCCATGGTGTCAAAGACTCCTTGTGGAAGGCACATACTGTTACAACAAAGCTCATCAAATCATGCTTTAAAACTCATTCAATATATCTGCATTACATCACAATGTCAAGCAATGCAATCCACTCACCAGCCACTCTCCACTCAAATCCTCCTTATAGCTTCCAGGGATGTCACGTTCTTCTGTTCCCTTCCTCATTCTATGAAAAATTTCTTCCACGTCAACCCAGTAACAATCCTTTACCAACTTTAATATCTGAATCATATTCCCTCTTTTACTCCTATTCACAAGATTTTGCAACTGCACTCCCTCAATTTGCCTTCATATCACACATCCCAATTACCACCTTAGCCAGTTAGTCAGTCTTCTCTGAGCCTTTTTCAATACATCCTCATCACCAGGAAAACCAGATGGTTAAATCTGTGCACAGTAACCCATACAAGGACTGATCAAGGCTTTATACAATAGAATAATTCTAATTGAGTCAATTAGAATGCAAAAACAGCGGATGAACGAATTGATAGTGGTTGTGGGTACAAATGATTTGAAAGGAAACAAAAAGGCTATGAGTGAGGATGTAAAGGAATTGCTTGAGGTAGCAAAAGAAAAGAGTGAGAGAGTTAGGATGGTGAGTGTTGCCGCAGTATGACAGTGAAAAGTATAGAAGGAGAGCCATAATTGCCAATGACTTTATGCGTGAATTATGTTTGATGAGTGGTGTGGAATTTGTAGATGTGTGGAATGAGTTCGATTGGCAAAAGGAGTTATATAAAATGGATGGTTTACATTTGAATGGATTTGGTGTACGGAGACTTGAAAAGGTGTTGTCGAATGTAGTGGAAGTGAATGTACAGAACCAGGGAAACTAGAGTAATTAAGGGGGGGGGAGTAGATATGCAGATTTCAGGGAGACAATTGAGTGTGTGAATGTGTGTAATATGCCCAAGCGAGTAGGAAAGACACCATGAATCAAAATGGGATAGTTAGTATAATTAAAATAGGGATGGGACAAATTGGCTTCTGCAATTCATGTATACAAATGCCAGAAGTATTAGGAACAAGAGGGAAGAATTTTTAGCCTTGGTTGGCACTTCCAGACCACAGGTTATTGACATTAGTGAAACATGGCTGACAGAAGATGACACAGCTAGTGGGATTGAATGTGAGGGGTATGGTGTGTTCAGGAGAGACAGGGAAAATAAAATGGGGGAGGTGTGTTATTGATGATAGCAGATGAGCTACAGCCAAGGAGAATAGAAGTGGAACCGCAGGATAGAGAAAAGAGCACATTTGAGGCTATTTGGTGTGAGATTGAAACTAGCAGAACAAAATATACAGTTGGGTGCTGCTATACACCAGGTGATGGAATAGATGGTGGATATAGTATGCATAAGCAAATACAAGAAATGAGTGGAAGGAGGGTAATTATTATTGGAGATTTCAACTATGGTAACATTGATTGGAAGGAGAAGAGGACACATGGGAGAAAGGAATTGGATTTTATGCGGTTATTAAGGGATAACTATCTGCGACAGCATGTAATGGAAAATACTAGGGGTCAGAGAGTGCTTGACCTGGTAATTGCATCTGAGAATTTGGCTGTAAAGAATATGACCACATTGCCACCAATTGGTGAGAGTGATCATGGGGTCTTGACTTGGGAGGTGGCTGAAGGTGTGGAATTTACAATTAAGACAGGGTACATGTAGAATTATTGGGCTGGTAAGTATGACAAGTTTAGGAGATTGATTGGTACAGTGTCATGGCATGTACAACTGCAAGGGCTAGAAGTTGACAGTGCATGGGAGGCGGTTAAAAAGAGTTGCATGAAGCAATGCCTGAGTGTATACCTAGAGTCCGAATAATAAATCAAGTAGGAGTTAAATGGATGAATAACACCATTAAGCTTGCTGCAAAAAAGAAACAACTATGGAGGGAATTTAAGAAAGGTGACCGGCAGGCACATGAACATATAAAGCCCAGGCCAAAAGGGTGACGAGTGTGGTAAGTAAAGCAAAAAAAGATTACAAAAGAACATTGGCCATGCAGGCTAGAGAGAATCCTAAACAGTTTTTTCGATATGTTGCAAGTAAAAGTAAAAAATGTATGTGGCAGAATGATTTTAAAGAATGCCGATGGTAGGAAGGTAACCGAATCAGTTGATATAGTTGAATTACTGAGCGAGCACTTTGCAAGTGTATATCATCCAGGTGGTGACATTGCAGAAATGAATGAACCAATAGATTATACGGGAATTGTGGTGAATGAGGTGGAGGTGAGTAGTCTATTGCAAAACCTCGACGTCAATACATCTGTGGGATTGGATGGTATATCAGCTCGTGTTGTACGTGAAGCAGCTAAAGAATTGATAGTACCCTTGACCATTTTGTTTAATCTGAGTCTCAGGTCTGGGTTAGTCCTGAGGTGATGGAAAGAGGAGAAAATAGTTCCACTGCATAAAAGAAGTTCCAAGACTACTGTTGTAAATTACTGACCGATTAGCATATCAGGAATCGTGGTCAAGGTCTTGGAGAAACTAGTCAAGAGAAGAATACAGGATTGGATAGATGAAAATGGGATACTGTATGGGGGGGGCAACGTGGTTTTGTGAAGGGTAGATCATGCCTCAGTAACTTTCTCACGTTTTATACCACAGTGACGGCTGAACTGGATAAGGGTAATGGGTTTACAGTGATTCTACTGGACCTTGCCAAGGCCTTTGACAGGATACCACATGGAACTCTAATCAGTAAACTGGAGCAGATGGGGATGGATATAGGGTTGGAGAGATGGATGAAGCCAGGGATTTGAGTGTTGGTGGATAGAGAGTTGAAGTTTAGCGGGCACATTGCAAAAGTGGCTAAATCAGCTCATCAAATCACTTGGTTACTGAAAAATGCTTTAACAAGCAGAGACAAACAAGATATTGTTCCTCTATATCGAGTCCTGATAAGATCCCATCTGGACTACTGTGCCCAGATATGGGCATCAGGGTTTCTTCTTGATGGGGAGGAGGTGGAGCGGATCCAGAGAAGAGTGACCAGGATGGTGGCAGGTCTGTGGAATGAATCTTATGAGAACAGATTGAAGATTTGTGGGTTGCAAAAATTGGTTGATAGGTGGAAAAGGGGTGATATGATTGAGACATTCAAATTACTGAAGGGGTTTCTATAAGATCAATCCAGAAGATATTTTTAAGAAAGGACTGGTGGTGGAAGGACTAGGGGCCATACATGGAAGCTGGGCAAGAATGTGGTTAACAAGGGTGTTAGAGCTAGGTTTTTTACTTGGAGAGTGGTAAATGAGTGGAACAAGCTGCCAGAGTATGTTGTGGGTGCTATGACCATGAATGAGTTCAAGGCGAGGTATGATAGATACTGTGTGAATGTCGAATAGTTGTTCTTGATATGATGTTAGGGCCTCCCTCGATGAGTCTGTCGACTCCTTGGAGTTGCCCAAAATAATAATAATAATAAATAATAAGAAGAACAGAACCTCTATCTTTCTGCATGTTAAGGTTCTCTGTATCATTGCCATACCCTGATGTGACCTCTGAACATCAGATCCTTGTCCACAACCACCACTACAAGGTCTCTTGTCTCCTCAACTTCCTCCAAAATTTCTTCGCCATGTGTATACTTTGCATCCTCCAAAATTTTTTTATGAAGAAGTGTATACTTTGCATTCCATTGTTGCCTACCAAATTTTAGTACTTATGCTTTGCAACATTGAACTGATAGTTACATTCTGTTGCCCACTCATACAATCTATTAAAGTCCTCCTGGCCACTAAATCACCATTTAAACTCATACCAATATCATTAATATATAAATTAAATAACAGTGGTCCCAAAACAGACCCCTGCAGCACACCACTAGAGATTTTCCTCTTCCAGGATACTCAACCCCATACATAGCTGATACATATCTGAAAATGAGTTGCCTATCCAACTAATCTAGCATTAGTTGGATATCAATCCCATCTACTTCAGTTTAGTTATCAACTTGTGGTGTGGTGTGCAATTGATCAAAAGCCTTACAAAATCTATACATACCACTGTACATGCATCTCCATTGTCCAATACATTCATATCCTTTTTGGTAAAACATGCCTTTCTTTTAACCAACCCATGCTGTTATGCTGTTAAGCACAAAGAATACCACTGTTATCAACCCACCTTCATATCCTATCTCTCACCAACCTCACCAATACTTAACTACACAGATTGGCCTATAATTTCTTGCCTTAGTCTTATCATCACCTTTGAAAAGTGGAACAGTTTTACCTTCTTTCCACTCTTTTAGGATTTGTGTTGTTGCTAATTTCTTGTTAAACAGGTAAGCCAAGGCTGATGCTAACATTCTAGCTTCCTTAACTCCTCATATACCTCTTGTATACTTGAATTCATTGCCAGTTCACCATTAAGTCTTCTTGCATTATTACATTCCTTTCACTTGAGCTTCTCATTTCACAAACCTCCACGTTCTTTTTTCCACTTCCCAGATGTGAATAAAACTCCCTATGGTTTTTCTTGGCCTTAATTGCTAATTTCTTCATGTACTGCACTTTTGTTGTCCTCAAATAGCAGGCAATATCAAGTAGAGTGATGTAGGCAAATATCAGAATGTAGAACTGGACAATGGGACTAATTTATCTATGGTTTCACAGAAAGGTCTTATAAGGAAGAAGTGGTAAAATTTTTCGAAAAAGTAGAGAAGGCACAGTGAAAAAGGAAAAGTTGGTCCTTGTTAAAAATCTAAACAGCAAAGTAGGAAATGATTACCAGACATATAGAAATGTTTTTGAAACATTTGGAGAAAAGCAAAGCTAATAATAATGGTAAATGCCTGCTGGATTTCTGTTCAGTACATAGATTAGTTATTACTAACTCTATGTTCCAACATAAAAATGTGCACAAATTCACATGGAGAGAAGATGCAAGAAATAAAAGTCTCATTGACTACGTTATAGTTGTTAGCAATGCTTTACCATGGGTTCAGGACAAAACAGTATACAGAGGATTTGAAATGGGAAGTGATCACTATTTAATTTTGAGCAGGATAAAATTGAATTTCCTATTGAAAAGAAAAATGTATAAGAAAGTTTTAAAACAAATCTGAATTTGTTTTAAAACTTTCTTATACGTTTGAACAGCTTTCAGAGGAACTGTAGATGCAAATACACGGAGATCATTCAGGGAAAAAATTAAACTGAAAACAAGAACTTCATCTTCAGGATTTAGTGGCAGATGCTGAAGGAAACATTGATTGATTGCTTCAGCCAGAGAGACATGTGGCAGGAGTAGTTTGCAAGGATAGAAAAAAAATCAGAACTTCATAGTGGGCTCAGGAAGAAAGGAAAGCAATGTATAAAACTAGCTAAACAGAAGTCATGTAAAATATCGTTTGCTACCTTCCTGATATTTATTTTAAGTACACAGAAAATAAATATCAGAAAGGTGGCAAAATATTTTGGAGGCTATTGAAAAAGCTTAGAAATGGAGGTTAGAGTACCGAAAAAGGAATCAGAGATGATAAATGTGATATATCAAACTGAAGATAAGGATATTATAGATGTCTGAAGTAATTACTTTGAAAGACTGCTAAATGAAACAAGCAGTGACACATACTGGTAAAAAACACTGAACAGGAATACATATCAATACTTGAAGTAGAAAAAGCCATCAAAAACTTAAAATGTAGAAAAGCAGCTGATGTAGATGATGTCCAGCACAACATTCCTCCATGACATGCTGTTTTAGGTAATTATCTCTCAGACGCATAAATTCCATTTCTTTCATTATGTCCTGGAAACTATATAAGGAGAGCATGAGCAAGGGATTAAGGAGCAGCTTCTTTGCATGGAAAGTGGCTGGTGAGTGGAATGCATTGCCTTACAGTGTGGTGGATGCATACACGATGAATGAGTTTAAAGCATTTTCACAAGCTTTGTGTGTAACAATATGTACCTCTCACAATGAATCTTTTGACTCATGGAGGTTTGGGTTGTCACACTTTATACAAATCAACAGACACTGTATACAAAACAGCAGATGCTGTTTAACCAGTTGCTGTAGACAAGTCATGAAGATACTTCACATGCAAACTTAGTTTTCTTATGCTTAGATAAAGAATTAAAACAAAAATATTAATTTCTTATCTGTTATAATTTATCTGATGTGAAAAAGAAGCAAACAAGAAAAATATGCAGTTGATTGCAGCTAAACATCTGTAGGTGAAAGGAAGAGTCATGTGTTGGTAAATCAGTCAATGAGCAAAAAAGTGATTAATTATCATGGGGAACTTAAACTGGAATTTATGGGGAACTTATGGGGACGTAAATTGGAAAGAAATGGGATTTATGCCTCTGAGAGATAATTACATAAAACAGCACATCATGGCTGAATCTGATGATATTAGAGGATTTGTCCATAACCAAAGTTTACTTTGGTTATGGACAAATCCTGCATTTGGGGAGAGTGAGCATGCAGTCACGTCTTGAGAGATGACTGAGCAAATGGAATGGAACTAAAGAGAACCAGGAAATGACTTGGAGTAGTGTATGGGAAATGATCAATGAATGTTTGAAGAAAGACTCAGACTGCATACCCAGGATATTAGGAGGATAAATAAGGTAGATATTAAGTGAATGAATATTGTTATTAAGCAAGAACTGGGGAAAAAAAAGAAAGAAAGAAGAATGCTCAAGAAATGTAATGTGAAATGTGTCCAGCAAACTTTTGAAAAGTACAAAGCAAAGAAAATAAGGGTGATCAGCATGGTAAGTAAGGCAAAATAAGACTATTACAAGAAATTATCAAGCAAAGGATATTCCGAAGATTTTTTTTCACTATACAATTATTAAAAGCAAGAAATATGATTACAAAGGATTACTTTAGTGAATACAAACGGAAATCAATAAAAATAATCATATTGCTGAGTGACCATTTGACAAGACTATCATTCAGGTAGAGATATTGCAGTTATTATTGCAATATCTTCACCTGGAACCGATGCAAGAGTGGAAGTATGTATGAACTGGACATATTCGCTATATTATGAAACCTTGATGCAAATACAGTCATAGAATTGGATGAGATATTATTATTATTATTACATGACACCTCCAGGGAGTCCAAGGACTCATCGCAGGAGGACATTCTGCTCTGCCTTGCTAAATACATCTCACCATCTCCACTACTACTTAATTCTCCTACCACAACACTACTACTATCATCAAGGTCATCTTCTGCCCATCATCACCATCAACAGTAATTTTTGTCTGTAAATTGTGTCTTCTGAAGGCTGATACGTCTTATAAGGGATGAAAAACCTGAGTTTCAAGGAGAAAAAACCGTTCTACCTGCATATGAGATCAGCTAACTCACCTTCTATTGAAAAAACCCGTATAAGAATTCCCCTCGTCATGATGAGAATCAAACCCAGCTCTTTTCCAATTGAAGGGCACAATGTTCTGCTGTTCTTCCAAATGATGATATTGGTCCATATATTATCAAGAGAATTGCAGCATCTCTGACACCCACCATCATCATCATCATCAAATTCCTGCCATGTACCCTCAAGGAGTGTACAGGATATGATAGTACTACATGCAAAATGTACATCATTACTAACTTCCTGTCTACAATTCTCTGCCAAATCAGTCTGTTACCTGTCAAGACTCCAACATTATCACATCTTATATTTCTATCTTCTAAGGCACTTTTTACCATATCAATCCACCTATATCTTGGTCTTCCTCTGGGTCTTTTTCCTGCCAACCAGGCAGAGAACACTTGTTTTGCTAATCTCTCCTCTCCCATTCTTTTTAAGTGACCATACTATCTGAGATTAGCTCTACGAACACATTCCAGGATGCTGACAATGTCAAGTTCTTTCCTAATATCCTCGTTTTTAATAAGATATTGCCATCAATGCCATCTGTTCATGCTCCTAATCTTTCTCAGGACTCTCATATCTACAGTCTCTAGTCTTTGGTCAAGTGTTTGTTTTACTTCTGATCCAGCTCTTAGATCTTAAGTTACAATTGGTTTGAACACTGTCTTGTATGCAGCTAATTTAATGTTTTGCCTAATTTCTCTCTCATTCCATATAAATTTATTCAATTTACTTCCTACCATACCAGCTTTGCTGATTCTGTTGTCTATTTCCATATTTAATTTACCATCTTCGCTAAAAATTGTGCCTAAGTAGCTGAAATGCTTTATTTGTTCTATAGGTTCTCCATTCACAATGCAGTTGATATTTTCAATGCTTCTGCCCATTTTCATTGTCTTTGTCTTGATATTGTTGACCTTCATACCATATCTATTACAACAGTCATTCAATTTAGTCAGGGAATCTTGCAGACTTGGGGATTTATTTAGTAGTATATTGCTGTCCACATAAAGCAGGTTGAGATTAACATCTCCTTGGTATCAGGTTTAATACCACTTTCCTTCATAATGTGATCCATATAGATAATGAATAATAGAGGAGATGATGTACATGCTTGTCTTACACCAGATTTAACATTAAAACATTTCCTTTACTTCCTTCAATTCTAACTGCTGACTTACAACTCAAATAAAGACTAAGTATTGCTTGATATAATACCCCATTGACACCATATAAATGTAGCATTTTGAATAGCTTTTCTCTTGGCACCTTGTCATATGCCTTCACCAGATCTACAAAACTTAAATACAGATCTTTGTTATATTCCCATGATTTCTCAACTATTTGTTGTAAAGTGAAAATCTGATCTTGACAGCCTCTATTTGGCCTGAATCTACCTTGCTCTTCACCAAGTTTTTCTTCCACAATCCTTCTCAACCATTTCTCAAATATACTTGCATAAATCTTACGAGGAACACTCAGTAGGGAAATACCTCTGTAATTCTTACATTCAGTTTTATTTCCCTTTTTATATATGGGTACTATGAGAGCTCTACTCCAATCATTTGGAATTTGTCCCTCTGTCCAGGTCTTCTGAACTATGCAGAGCAGCCACTGTAAGACCTTTATACCTCCATACTTCAGCATTTCTGGTCTAATATCATCTACACCAGCTGCCTTTCCACATTTCAGACCTTTGATGGCTTTTTCTACTTCAAGTATGGATATGCATTCCTGATTGCATGCCTGGTCACTGTTTTTTACCACTGTGCTGTCATTGCTTGTTTCATTTAGCAATTTTTTGAAGTAATTACTCCATACATCAAGGATATCTTTTTCTCCCATTTTCATGTCACCTTTATCATCTCTAATTCCTTTTACAGCACTCTTTCCTCCATTTCTGAGCTTCTTCAACAACCTCCAGAATAGCTTGCCACCTTCTTGATATTATTTTCTATGTTCTTACCAAAGTCTTCCCATGACTTTTGTTTAGCTGGTTTTACACGGTGTTTAGCTTTCTTACATTTGTCTCTGTATTCTCTAACAGCACAGGCTGACTTATTTGTCAGGAACTTTTGATATGCTTTCTTATTTTGCTTCACTGCCTCTTTAACTTCCTGTGTCCACCATGGAGATCTGATTTTTCTATATTTGCAGACAACCTCACCAAATGCCTCTTTGGCTGAATCAGTCAGTGCTTTCTTAAGAGCTTGGCACTGAATCTCCAAAGTTTGGTTCCTGTTCTCAAACTCTTCAGTTTTTCTTGAACAATGTTTCTGTAATTTAGTCTACAGTTAATATATGAGAACTGCTCAACTTTTATTCTCTTCCAAACTTTCTTACATGTTCTTCTTTTCAATATGAAATTCAATTTTGTCCTGCTAAATAGTGATCACTTCCAATATCAAATCCTTTGTACACTCTGGTGTCTTGCACTAGGAAGAAAACATCACTATCGACAATAACATAGTCGATGAGACTTTTTTTATTTCTTTCCTCTTCTCTCCATATGAATTTGTGCACATTTTTATGTTGGAACATGGTGTTAGTAATAACCAGTCCATGTCCTGAGCAGAAATCCAACAGGTATTTGCCATTATTATTAGCTTTACTCTTTTCTCCAAATTTTCCCAAAATATTTTTGTATGTCTGACAATCATTTCCTACTTTGCTGTTTAGATTTCTAACAAGGACCAACTTTTCCTTTTTCGTTGTGTCAGTTGCTTTCACTAAAAGCCTGAAAAAATTCCTCCACGTCTATCTTAGTAGAACCTTCTGTGGGACCATAGGCACAAATAAGTCTCATTGTCCAGTTCCCCATTCTGATATTTGTCCACATCACTATACTTTAGACTGCCTGCCATTCAAGAAGATTAGCCTCGGATTTTCTTCTCTTTTCATCTCTGACCAAACTGTTTATTTTAAGTTCTTAACCACTTTTCAAATTATAGATTAGTCATTATTGCAGAAGTGGGATAATGTATTTGAAAAGTGGTTAAGAAGAGAATTCATGAATTAGTAAATAAGAATATGATATGGAAGAAGCATGCTTAATGAAGGGTAGGTCTAGCTTTAGTTATTTACTTACTTTCAGTATAAAAAAAGTGAAAGCTAAGCTAGATAAAGGAAATAGCTATAATGATAGTGCTTAACTTTGAAAAAGCATTTGACAGGATACCATATTAAACTGCTATGTAAATTGGAGGAAATAGGGGATGAATATGAAGCAGTTAAAAAAAAGTAACTGATAGATAGACATCAAAAATTTGTATACAGTGGAGTTGAATCAAGGAAGCAAAGGTTGGTTGATTGGTAGAGCCTCTGCTACTAATGGCTCATGCAAAAAGTTAAGCAAGTTTGAGTGCGTTTAGTAGTTGGAAGGGTTCAATCGTTCAATCTGTTGGCACACTCTCCCTCGATGAGTCTTTGGACTCCCTGGAGGTGTCAAATAATAATAATAATAATAAAAGGCAACCATGGTAGAAAACAATTTACAAATTGTTGCTGGACTGCTGCTGTTTAATTTGTAAATTAATGTTATTGGGAATAATTTGGATGGTTTGCTGATGTTGCAAACTTTTATTCTCGTTTGGAGAACAATAGTAAATAAAGATGATGTCGAGATTCTGTGGGATTATGTAAATAGAAGGGTGCTGTGGACAAAGGATAATGTTATTGTTGATAGGCAAAATATAAAATTATGCACTTTGGGGTAAAAATGAAAATAGCTTTAAGAAATGTTTTGCCACCTTTGTGTTATTATCTTCTGTATTCTTACCGAATTCTTCTCATGAGTTTTGTTAAGGTACTTTTACACATAGCTAATTTTTCTTATATTTTTCTGTGTATTCTCTTGGGACACAAACTTTTCTGTCCATGCAAACAACTCCCACATGTAGCTAATCACTCAATGTTTTCATCAGAATATACACTGAGTTTCCAAAGTTTGGTTTTTGTTTTCAAACCTTAATTTTTTTTTTTTTTGCTAATAATGCTTGTATATTTGATTATTTTTAAAACTTTTGTGCATGTTTTTTTTTTTTTTTTCACTGTGATAGCAAAAACAAAAACAGGTACAAAAGTTTTCCATTTCACCTAATGTGGAGAGTCATGGAAATAAGATCAGGATGAGAAGACTAGTGAGACTCTATAAAAGCGACTAAGTTATGCAACTATGTTAATTATATTATTATTAATGGGTGTTAATTAAAATATGGGGTATTGTTAATGATAATAAAGAACTTCAACCAACAAAAACAGAAGTTGAAGATTTTAAATCTGAGGGAGATGGTTCATTTGAGACTATTTGTGTGAGATAGAGACCAATAAGACAAAATAGATTGTTGGTTCCTGTTACAGACTTGGGAGTCCAGAGGAGATGGTGATGAAATACATTGGCAGATTAGCACAATAAGTGTAGGCTGAGCAGTTATCATGGGTGACTTCAACTAAGGAGAGATTGAAAAGAGGAAAGGGCACATGCCGAAATGGAAATGGAGTTTTATAAGGAATAATATAGTAAGTTTAATAGTAAGGATAATATAGTAAGTAAATTTATAAGTTACTAAGGAATAATTACCTGAAACAACATGATGGAGAGGACCAAGGGATTGGAGAGTGTTGGATCTGGAAACAGCATCAGAAGATCTAACCATAACTACAGTAGCAACTCAGGGAAAGTGACCATGCAGTCTTCTTTTGCAACAAAGTTGATGACAAAGTCATCAACTTTGTCGTTCTTATCCAGAACGACAAAGCTGATGATTATGACAAACTTCAGGGGCAGCTTGGAGCAGTGCATTGCATAAGAAGCTACAATGAAAGAATATCAGTAGTGCTTGAAAGTGGTCAGGGATTGTTTGGCAGTATACCCAGGGTCAGGAAGATAAACTGAGCAGGATTAAATGAATGAGTAGTGATATAAAACAGGCACATCAAAAAATAAAGCAAGGTGGAGAGAATATAAACTGAAAAGTGTTCAGCATGCTCATGAGTAATATAGAGCGTAGGCAAGAAGGGTGACTAGTATGATAAGGAAGACTAAATCAGATTAAGAGAAAAAATTTGCTAAGCTAGTCAAAGTAAATCTAAAACAGTTTTTTTACTGTGTAGCAAGCAAGAGAAAAAATGATTATGGAAGAATAACTTTACTCAGTGCTGATTGGTAGGAAAGAGAGAAAAGAAATAGTTGCACTACTAAGTAATCACTTTGCAAGGGTTTATCATTCAATGTGAATACAGCAGTGGGACTCGATACTATATTGGTCTGTGTGCTAAAATAACTGGCAAATTAAATTAATGACAAAGTTGTTTAAATTAAGTCTCGGCTCTGGCAAGGTTCCAAGGAGGAAAGAGGGTAAGACTATGAGATAGAAATAGTAAATCACAGACTAATTAGTATTGCAGGAGTGGTGGTTAAAATATCAGAAAAGTTAGTTAAAGGTAAAATTCATGAATGGGTAGATAGAAATATGACTGTATGATGGGCAGCATGGCATTGTAAAAGGTAGGTAATGCCTTAGTAATTTATTCACATTTTATAATAAAGTGACAGCAGAATTGGATAAAGGAAATGGTTACACCATGTTACTGCTGGATTTTGCAAAGACATTTGACAGAATACCACATGCAAAACTTACATAAGTTGGAAGCAAATAGGTTTGGATATGAGGCTGATGGCATGAATAGAGAGGTGACTGACATCAGAAGGAAGTACATGGTGTAATGGAATGAAGACAAATGCAGATGACTAGTCGAGTGTCCCAGGGCTCTGTACTAGAGCCACAACTCTTTAATATGTATATTAATAATGTAGGGAAATATTTAAGAGGGGATATTCAGTTGTTTGCTGATGATGCAAAATGGGGAGGGCAGTAGTTCATAAAGGTGATGTAGGTATTCTGCAGCATGATTTAAAACATGGCCAGCTGTAAAGTAATGCACTTTGGGAAGAAGAATTTGCAGGGAGTGTACTGTATTGATGGAACTGAACTGCAAGAAACTGATGAGGCCAGGGATTGGGGGGATGATTGTGAATAGGAAGTTGAAATTTAGACATCATATTTCAAAGACAGCCAAAACTGCACATTAGATTACAAAGCTGTTGAGGAACGCTCTCTAACAAGCAGGGATTGGAAGGTTATTATTTCCTCTTTATAAGGCCTTAAGACCACATTTGGACTACTGCACACAGATCTGGTCACTGGATTCCATCGAGATGAAGAAGTAGTGGAGGTTATCCAGATATGAGTGACAAAGATTGTGCTGGGTCTATGAAATGCTCTCTATGAGAATAGACTGATGATCTGTGGGCTTCAAAAACTAGGAAATTGTATAAGAGTGTGGTTAGTAAGACTGTTAGGACTAGATTTTTTGCTTGGAAGGTTTTTAATAGATGAAAAGGGTTACCAGTGGTTGTGAATACCTTGTCTGAGAATGAGTTTTTTAATGAATAATGGGTCTGCTGCAATGAGTCTTCTGACTCCATGGAGATACCTTTGATCCATTGTTATTTATTCTTTACATTGATGACATTGGGAAGAGACATTCTATGAACATGCCAAAAATGAGAAAGTACGATATGGTGCTGGATGGTAAGACCCCTGGGCCTGAAGACATCCAACATGCAACTGGGGAAGAACAGAGAGCTTCCATGAGTAGAACTAGTTTTTATGATGTGTCCAGGTCAAACCCAGAAGGAAGCTTGGTCACGGATATTGTTGGTTGGAAAAGGAAGGCTCCCTGTTTCACAAGAAACCACAGGATTGGAACTTGGAATGTTAGAAGTATGAGCCAAGGTAAGATGGAAATAATAAAGATGGAAATGGAGTGCAAGAAGCTGGATATATTGAGAATAAGTGAACTTAGATGGACAGGAATCGGACTATATGGTGTATTACTCAGGATATGAGACAAGTCATAAAAATGGAGTATCTTTCTTACTCAGGAAAAAGATGGCGTGGTATGTATTAGGTTATAATCCAGTGAGTGACAGAATCATTTCTCTCAGAGTGAGTGGACATCCAATGAATATGACCATCATTCAGGTTTGTGCACCCACTACAGAGGCACTAGAAGAAGACGTTGAAGAATTTTATGGCAAGTTACAAGAAGTGATAGATGCAACACCAAAGTACGATTTATGGCTACTTATTGGAGATTGGACTGCATAAGTGGGAGAGACTGAGGAACAAGGAATAACAGGTCGTTTTGGTTTAGGTATTTGTAACTGCAGGGAAGAGACTAGTTGAGTTTTGTGCAGAGAATTCCTTGTTTGTTGCTAACACCTGTTTTAAACAGCACAAAAGAAGATTGTATACATGGATATCACCTAATGGACAATACCGAAATCAAATTGATTATATACTTGGACAAAGAAGATGGAGAAGTGCAATTCTGTCTGTCAAGACTTTTCCAGGTGCAGACTGTGGAACAGACCATGAGTTATTAGTGACTGCAATACATGTGAAATTATGGAAACTGATCAATCAGATATGATCTTGAAACATACCAGCTGAATACAATATTAGTATACAGAACAGATTCAACACACTCAATTTGTGTGAAAGAGAACCAGATGAACTATGGGAAGAAACTAAAGATATAATTAAAACAGAAGCAAAGAAGAATATTCCAACAGTTTGTAAGAAGAAGAAGAAGTTTAAATATCTGTCAGAAGATGCCATCAAAACTGCTCAGGCAAGGAGGAAAATGAGGGCCACAGGAAATTTGCAGGAAGTACGGCATTTGAATGCAGAGTTTCAATGACAAACCAGAAAAGACAAGGAAAAATGCTTCAACCAGGAATGCCAACAAATGGAAGACCAAAACAAGAAAGGAAAAACAAGAGATCTTTTCAAAAAGATCAGAGAACTAACAGGAAGTTTAGTGCCAAGGTGACAATATTGAAAAGTAAACACAAAGGATATCTTACAGAAGCTGCAGACGTCAAAGAAATATGGAAAGAGTATACAGAAACCCTTTACAGAAAGGACTGCAAAATTACTGAGAAATTTGAAGAGCAGGATTATACACAGGAGCCAGTGCTACTGGCTTGCATGAGAAATCAGTGCTATAGTTAAAATTTTAACAGCTTTATGTCAGTGAATTTGGATCACAACTAAATGGCCTAGGGAATGGAAAAAATCAGTTTATATACCTTTATTGAAGAAAGGCGATGCAAAAGAGTGTGAAAATTACAAAACTATAGCACTGATTTCTCATGCAAGTAAAGTCTTACTTAAGATCATTCAGAAGAGACTGGAACCATTCATGAAGAGAGAAATGCCAGATGAAAGGCAGAGGAATAAGAGATCAAATCGCCAATGTGAGATGGATAATAGAAAGAACACAGGAATATCAAAAGAATGTCTACCTTTGTTTCCTTGACCATAGCAAGGAAACAAAGCTTTTGACTCTGTAGATCATGTGAAACTGTGGAATGTATTAAGAACAATGGGAGTACCAGAGCATTTCATTATCCTTCTGAGGAATCTTTATTATAAACAAGAAGCTACTGTCCGAACAGATCTTGGAGAAACTGAGTATTTCACAATAGATAAAGGGGTACGACAAGGATGTATTTTATCTCCGTACCTGTTTAACTTGTACAGCGAATACATTTTAAGAATGGCAGGGCAGGAGGAGTCTTCATTTGGAATTAAAATTGGTGGAAGAAATATTAATAATTTGAGGTATGCAGATGATACCACCTTGCTAGCAGAATGCAAAGAAGATTTGGAGGAACTTATTATGAAAGTTAAAGTGCTAAATATGGTCTTAAACTTAACCTCAAAAAGTTATGGCAACATGTGAACTTAATGATTTTGAAGTAGATGGGGAGAAAATGGAAGCCGTTAACAATTTTGTGCTCCTAGAATCCTGAATTGATCAAGATGGTTATTATACTGAAGAAGTTAGAAGAAGATTATTACTCAGAAAGAAAGAAATGACAAATTTAAGCATGATCTTTAAAGATAAAGATATTAGCCTCACAACAAAAATCAGAATCGTGAAAGCAATGGTATTCCCTGTGGTACTGTATGGATGTGAAAGTTGGACCCTGAGAAAGAGTGAAAGAAGGAAGATAGATGCATTTGAATTATGGGTTTGGAGATGCTTACTAAGAATACCATGGTCTTCAAAGCAAACCAATAAATCAGTGATAGATAGAATAAAGCCAGACTGCTCCCTCGAAGCTATGATCATCGAGCAAAAATTGTCATACTTCAGACATATTATGTGAGCAAATGACAGTCTGGAGAACATGATGATGCTTGCTAAAGTTGATGGAAGCAGGAGAAGAGGAAGACCAAGAATTAGATGAGTGGATGGAGTTAAAGAAGCAACTGAAATGCACTTGGAAATTCTGAAAGATATGGCCAGGGACAGATCTGAATGGAGAATCTATGTTCATAGAATCACCAGGAGTCGAAAATGACTCGATAGAACATAACAACAACAATACAGCTATTTGCTGATGATGCAAAAAATATTCAAGATAAACAGAAATGTGACTGACATACACCACTTGCACAATGATTTAAATAAGCTGAAACTGTAGCATATAACGTTTTGATATAATGAGATATTCAATGACATATTATATTGGTGGGATTATGCTAGAAGAAACTCATCAAGCCAGGGATCCTGGAGTTTTAGTAGATAGGAAGTTAATGTTCAAGCACCATATAGCAAAGATTACAAATACAACTCAGAGGGCAATTGCAACATTGAAACTTACATTAATATGTAAGGATAAGGAAGTCATTTTGCCTCTTTTCAAGGCCTTCATACAAACCCACCTGGACTATTACATTGGATTGACTCTCCCGATTTCTATGATGCAGATACAGTGGAGAGTGTTAAAGATAACACTGGAACTGTGGAACGTAGATTATCAGGACATATGGTTTGTGGACTGCAGACACTAGCAAACAGGAGAAGGGGGAGGAGGATGTGATAGAGATATACAAACTTCTAAGAGTTGTTTGATTTTAGTAAATGGAATTTTTATTTTTATGTAGGGTGGGGAGAGGACATTCATGTAAGTTGAGAATGAATGCAGGAAAGAAAAATGGTCAGAACTAGATTTTTCTCTCATAGAGCAAGTGCACCTTTGTAGGTGGTGAGTACAGTCAGTGTGAATGAATTCAATCTGGTATAGGTGATATGTGACCTACCTCAATGACTCTGAGACTACTTGTGGTAATAATAATAATAATACCTCTTGTAGTGAAGCTTTTTTTTTTCAGCATAGATAATTTCAATGCTAATAATGCTCATCATTGCCAAAAAATAAACAGATCATTTTTTTCTTTAAATGGTGAGTATAACTAGACTATCAATAGCAACGGCAGTATCTCTTGCTTGAAATAATTTAATGTGTAATCTCTCTTTGATATAAAGATCTTGCACACGTTGTTTCCAAGGAACAAGATATTCTCTTTTGCTTTACAGAGTTGCACTTTTAAGAAACTACTAATTCACTATTAATCCCAGATGTATCTCTTTGATTATAGCAGGACATCTGAGGATGATTCTCAGAAAATTCTTGGTTCAAGCACAAAGCCTTACGGTTCATTTCTTATCACGTCTCTTCTCTCTGATTTCTACCTATCAGTTCTGTTCTTGTCCATGTCATCAGAAATTTCATATCTATCCTCAATGCAGCTGTTTTATTCTAAATTACTAAAAGTATTCTGTTCAGCAGGATTTGTTTTATGTGTATTCCACTCATGTCATATATTCTTATTCGTACTGTGGATAGGATAAGAGGTACATAATCTTGAATCCCTAAAGACCAAATATGGAGCTTTTCAAGCAAATTTAGGCCTCCGATAAGCAGGATGGTGGCATTGGTCCTACATTAGGCAATGAAATTCCTATACCACCTAATAAATTCATAAATATGAGGAAGAGGAGGAAGAGCAAGGATATGATTGAGACATATAAGCTAGTCAGGGGTTGTATCAGGTTGACATGGAAGAGATTTTTCATAGAATGGAAGAGAGGTAAAACAAGAGGCCATCACTGGAAACTGTATAAGGAGGGTGTGAGGAGAGGGTTCTTTGCATGCAGAGTGGTTGGTGAGTGGAATGCATTGCCTGAGTGTGTTGTGAATGTAGACACATTGAATCAGTTTAAAGCACGGTTGGATGAGCATTGTGTGCAATAGTGTGTACCTCCCATGCTCTGACTCCATGGAGGTCAGATGTTAATAATAATAATAATATCCATGCCCTCAGTGGAATTCAAACTCATAGCCTATTAACTGAAGAGCAGAAGTGCTATCTACTCAATTAATCTGACTGGCAAATCTAATTTGATAAATGTTTTCAAAACAGTCTGATATTACTATCAGGCCATTTTGAATACACTTAACTTTTTGCATGGAGAATAGTTGATTTTGAAAGTTATGATAATATGAAATTAGTAAATAAAGTATAATAAAGTCCAAATTTTAATATTTGGACTTTATTTTTGTAATATGTAATATTACAAATTTGTAATTTGTAATATGAAATGAAAACTTAATTTACCATTTATTTAACTGGTTTGATTGTTATATTGTTTATGTGCATAATTAGAAATTCTTTTAATCATGGTGATTAAAACTATTCCCTTTGTTTCAGTTCCTTTACCACTGGGTGACATATTTGAGTGTAGTGAGTACACTCATCTTTGTAGTCTTCTTTGCTATTGGTCCAGGTATGTACTTATTGTTTGCTGATATGTTTATATCCAACTGTATCAGTTTTGTATATTTAAATTATTAATATATGTTTTACTTTATGTAATTATGCATGCTATCAATATGTATATGAGTCAAATATATATATATATATATATATATATATATATATATATATATATATATGTAAAAAAAGTTTTTTTACCTTGGGAATAATGTACATTAGGGTTACGAAGTAATTTTATAAACTTGGTTATTTTACTCCTAATCCCAAGTAAGCAAACAGTTAAGTTTGCGCCTGAATGTAGTTCAAGTCTAAAGGTGGTGCAACACCAGGGAAACTCATTGTAAAGGTGGGTAAAGCTCTGATCACTATTCTTAGTATTTTCCATAATGTAAAGCACATCTCACTAAGAGATGTATACTGCAATACATTATGGGCGGGGTCACTACCCAGACCGCTTTCAACCTTTTTTGAGGTCTCCTCAGTGAGTAGCTAGACCCTAAATCTCCTCCAGAGATTCTTATTCAAAATAAAAACACCTTGTAGCAACTTGTATAGGTAAAGTTGATAAGGCTCTGTATTACTAAAACCTTGGTATTTAGCGTCTAGCTACTCACTGAGGAGACCTCAAATAAGGTTGAAAACAGTCTGGGTAGCGACCCCACCCATAACATATTGCAGTATACATCTCTCAGTGAGATATGCTTTACATTATGGAAAATACTAAGAATAGTGATCAGATCTTTACCCACCTTTCCAATGAGTTGCCCTGCTGTTGTGCCACCTTTATACTTGAACTACGTTCAGGTGCAAACTTAACTGTTTGCTTACTTGGGATTAGGAGTAAAATAACCAAGTTTATAAAATTACTTGGTAACCCTAATATACATTATTCCCAAGGTAAAAAAACTTATTTACATATATATATACAGGGTGTTCGGGATAAATTTGACATATTTATAATTAATTATATTTTTCCGTAAGTTACATGTATTAACACACACTTCTCTTCATTTAAAAGTTTGGACCCTTCTTCATTCATATACAAGATGTCAGAAAGGATGGATAGCTGGAACCCACCTGAATCATGGAAGAGAATAACTTGTATCATGATGATTCGTGCCCGCCATCAAAATAAGGATATTACGACTGCTGCCCAATGCTCCCTGAATACAGTAAAAACAATCAGGCATGAACTAGAGACTTGCAATGGTGACTACGAGGATGTAGCAAGAAGAAAGATCCCTAGCAGACGATCTGATTGCGTTCGTACAGCAGAATTCCTCGCAAATCTGCAGGAACAGGTGTTGAAGAACCCTGGCATTGGAATTCGGGCTTTGTTCGTGGAGTTGCTAACTGTAGTCAAGCCCTGGATAACAAGGGTAGCCAATGGTAGGCCGTATGTATGGCAGCAGGATTCGGCCCCTTGCCACACCTCTGGGAAAAGTCAAAAATGGTTGTCTGAAAATTTCTACGACTTCACCAGTCCAAATGTTTGGCCTCCAAACTCCCCAGACCTTAACCCCATGGATTATTTTGTATGGGGCGCAGTTGAAAAAGACACCAATCGCACTTCCAGTAATACAAAAGCCCAGTTAATGGATAAAATTAAAACAGTTTTTGCGGCCCTTCCCAGGGAGACTGTAGCATCAGCTTGTTCGAGGTTCCGAAGCAGAATTGAAGCTGTGATCGATGCTAATGGTGGTTATTTTGAGTAAATCTTGTTGATAGTATTGTAATTAACTCTGCCAGTAATGTTTTTTTGTCAATTCATTAAATTTAATAGATACAAAGAAGATTTTCTTTTTCCTTACGAAACTGTCAAATTTATCCCGAACACCCTGTGTATATATATATATATATATATATATATATATATATATATATATATATATATATATATATATATATATGCTGTATATTACTAAAACATGAACAAGATTACTAAAACATGAGATCATGTTTTAGTAATCTACTTACTTATTACAATAAAGTGACTGCTTCCTTGGACAAAGGAGAAGGATACACAGTAATATACCTAGATTTCGCAAAGGCTTTTGATAGAGTACCTCATGATACATTGATAGTCACTCTAGAGCAGATGGGGTTGGATATTAGGTTAGTGCATTGGATTGGATACTGGCTATCTGATAGGTATCAACAAGTTGTGTATGGGGAAGCAATATCCAGGAAAGTCATAGTGGAGTGCCTCAGCGGTCTGTTTTGGGGCCATTACTGTTTAACTTGTATATTAATGATATAGGTGAAGATTTGGATGGAGATATTCAGTTCTCTGCAGACAGGCCCAGCTGGTGGCGTGTGCGAAGTGTGCAATATACACAGCCGCCACAGAAGAAAAGGCACCTAAAATATGTCAAAAATTATTATTATTATTATTATTCAGGCCTCCATGGAGTCAAAAGACTATTCGTGTGAAGTCCTTCCTAAGAAATACCAAGTCTATCAAGACTCATCGAGGGGGAGGTCTCCCACCTAAGAAACACAAATTCCATCATAACACTCCTTAAATTCGTTGACTGTTCTTGCTCTCACCACTCCATCAGGCAATGCATTCCATGGTTCAACCAAAGAAACCACTCCTCACCCTCTTGCTCACAGTTTCCTTTCGTAACTTCCACGGATGTTCTCTTGAAATCACTCCTTCCCACTGTTCAACCAAGTGAAAAACTCCCCAGTGTCAACCCTGTAACCATTTCTCAACAGTTTAAAAGTCTCAATGATATCACCTCTCCTTCTTCTATCCACCAAACTCTGCAGTGCACGTTCTCTCAGCTGATCATCATAACTATCATAGTTCAGTCCTGAAACGATCTTTGTTATCTGCTTTTGTACCCTTTCCACAGTTAATTAATCCCCTTCATATCCTGGGGACCAAATCTGAGAACAATAGTCCAAGTGTGGTCTGATCAGGGTCTTATACAATGGAATGATAACTGTTTTATCTCTGCAGGTCAGTGTTCTTCTCATTATTGCAGCAATCCTCTGTGTTACCTTCACCACCTTTGCAATATGTCCCCTAAATTTCAGGTTTCTATCAATCATCAACCCCAGATCTCTTGTCTTACCTACTTCCTCTAGTTTAACTCCTCCCATAGAGTATACAGTGTCCCATTGATGTTTCCCAAACCTCAATACCTTACATTTTGCTGCATTAAACCGATACTCTCCCATTCATATGCCAATCTATTTAGCTTATTCAAATTCTCTTGCAGGGCTGCCTCATCTGCACTATTACTAATAATCCTCTCCAGCTTTGCATCATCCGCAAACAACTGAATATCCCACTGCAATCCACTGACAATGTCATTGATATAAAGATTAAATCATATAGGTTCCAGTACTGAGCCCTATGGGACCCCACTTGTAACCCGCTGCTTCCTTGAAACTTCCCCACCATACACAACTCTCTGATATCTATTGGATAGCCAATCCTGAATCCAGTTGACCAATCTGACATCCAGACCCATGTGCTGCAACTTAAATATCAGCTTATCATGTGGCACCCTGTCAAATGCCTTTGCAAAGTCTAAGAAAATGGCAGTATATGCCTTTCCCTCATCTAATGCTCTTGTAATTTTATCATAAAAGTCTAGCATATTGCTAAAACAAGAGCACCCCTTCACAAATCCATGTTGACTCTCACAGATAACATTACCCTCATCTGCCCAATGCTGTATACGGTCCTTCACTACTTTCTCCAAGATCTCACTAACTACTGTTGACACACAAACTGGCCTATAAATAGACACTTCCAGTCTGCTACCGCCCTTTTGCAATGGCACTATCTTACCTTACTTCCATTCCATGGGCACCATTCCCACAACCAGACTTTCATTGAAAAGCCAGGTCAAAGGCACTGCAGTTTCCTAGGACATTCTCTCAAACCTCATGGTGAAATACCATCCCGTCCCACAACTTCACTAACATCCAGAGTACTGAGTATTTGAAACACACTCTCCTCCTGTACCTCTAAACCTTGAACCTGCACAATCCCTCTAGCATTAAAACTGACTCCTCCAGGATGAAATACTCCAATAAAGTGTTCATTGAACAATTCCACTATGTCCTATGCATCAGTCACTCTATTCCCATTTTTATCCCACAATATCATACTTCCACAGTCATTTCTCCTCCTACTGGCCACATATCTAAAAATTCCATAGGATTTTCTTTGGCTCTTAGGGCCAATCTCCTCTCATATTCCAGTTTCATCTTCCTTACCATACTAGTCACTCTTCTGGCCTGTGTCTTATACTCTTCATGCATCTTCTCTTCAGCTGTCAATTCCTGTTTAATATTGTTTTTCATCCAGTTGACTCTAAATTGTGTCCTCTTGTTCACTCATGGTATACAATTTATGATTGCTGCTAACAAATATTCTTTCATAATTTCCTACGCACTAATGATATCCCAGCCTTCCAATTCCACCCTCCATGAAACTTCCCCAAGTTGACGTCTTAGACTATTATAATCACCTGCCTTATAATTCTACATATGTTCCTGTCTCTTTGATACTCCTGCATGTCTATTCATTTTCCAAGTAAAAACCATATGGTCACTCTCTCCAACTGGAGGGAGAGATGTCATCTCAGTTATTATCAACTCTTCTGATGCTATAACCGAATCCAAAACTCTTGAACCTCTTGTTCCCTCTATTACATGTTGCCTAAAACATTTGTCCCTCAAGAATTCTAGAAATTCCATTTCCTTATTGCTACATGCATCTTCCTCTCCCCAGTTTATACTGCTGTATTAAAATCTACCATAATAATCATTCTTCTTGCACTTGCCAAACTCAACTGTCTAAACATCTCCTGGTCCCCACCCTCTGTGCTCCTGGATCTGTAGGAACACCCCACTAAATATCCTGTCTTGCCCACCTCTACCTCACAACATATGCTTTCAAAATCATTAGTGTCACTAATTTCCAAAGCCTCCACTCTTAGAGGACATAGGTCGACACTTATCATAAGCAGCACTCCACCACCATGCTTTCCCTTCCTATCCTGCCGAAAAATGCTGTACCCAGCAACTTCTATTCCTGTTATTATATCCTCTTCTGTCAACCATGTCTCAGTGATCCAAATAATTTTTTCCAGGCTGATGCTATCTGCGCCACCAATTCCTCTCCCTTATTCTGGATACTCCTGGCATTAGTATAAAGCATATAAATGCCATTGTTTCTATACCCAGCATTATCCTGTCTAGACTACAGCTCAGTGTTACCTGATGTCATCCCCCTTTTCTCAAGTACCCATTCCCACAAGAGGCCACCCCTGCTGCCATCCTCCCTGGGACACACTGACTCGTTCAGAACAGCAATCTCTCTAGATGCTTAGTCCTTCCTCATTCAAATGTAAGCGGTCTCTTGCATTCAATTCCTCTCTGTCCTCAAATTCACTCCAAGCATCCGCGTATTCCAGTCCTCTCTTGTCACACATTCTAGCTATTATGTCATTCAATATTACCGCTCTTCTGCTCAGCTCGTCATTATCATACCTAGACAACAAGCACACTATCTTTCCTCTCTCTGCCTTCTTCCGTATAGCCTGAAACAAAAATCTCATATCTCTTGCTGCCCAACTTATATTACCACCCAAGTCATTTGTTTCTACCTTCACAATCATCTCATCCACCCTTTCACCTCTCTTAATTGCCATAGCTACTCTTTCTGTCATTCCTCCTGGCAAACTCCTCACGCATCCTATCTTGAACACTACGGATCATTGAGTTCCCATACATTATACCTCTTACCATTCTCTCTCTCTTCCCCTCTCCTCTACTGCTCCTATTCTCTCTTCTAGCATTCCCATACCTCTCTCTCTCCTTCCCTCTCACCTACTATTTCCATTCTCTTCTAGCATTCCCATACCTCTCTCTCATTCCCTCTCTCCTATGTTTCCATTCTCTCCTCTTCTAGCGCTCCCATGTCTTTCTCTCATTCTGTCTCTCCTACTGTTTCCATTCTCTCCTCTTCTAGCACTCCCCATGCCTCTCTCTCTCTCTCTCATTCCATTTCTCCTACTGTTTCCATTCTCTCCTCTTCTAGCACTCCCATACCTCTCTCTCTCTCATTCCATCTCTCTAACTGTTTCCATTCTCTCCTCTTCTAGAACTCCCATACCCCTCTCTCCTACTGTTTCCATTCTCTCCTTTTCTAGCACTCCCATACCTCTCTCTCTCCTACTGTTTCCATTCTCTCCTCTTCTATCAATCCCAGAGTAAAATTATAGTAAAGCAAAGATACAAGGGTAGTGTAAAAAATGCATGCACATACCCTGGAGCTGATATTTACTCTGACCACAACCTACTATTTATAGAAATAAATGTGAAACGAAAGAAAATTAAATAAGCTATGAAAAGGAAAAAATGGAACTTAGAGAAATTAAAAAAAATCAAGGAATTTGGAAATAGATTGGAGAAAGAATTAGAGGAAACAAGTTTTGTCAAAACTGAAGATCCAGAAAAGAAATGGGAACTAGTTAAAGAGAAAATAAAGAAGATTGCAGAAGAAGAAATTGGATATGTGAGAGCTAAAAGAATAAAAAAAAACTTGGACAATTAACGAGGTGATTTCTCTAATGGAAGAAAGAAGAAAATGGAAAAATAAAGACACCCCAGAAGGGAAAATACAATATAGAACCCTGAAGAACAAATTGAGAAGGGAAGCTGAAAGAAGTAGAAAAGATTGGCTTAAAAAACAATGTGAAGAAATGGAAAATTATGAGAGATTGGTTAGGTATGATCTTTTATATGAAAAAGCAAGAAGCATGAATCACAAGAGAAATGGAATTCGAACTAGAGGCATAGAAAATAAGAATGGAGCAATCATAACTGAAGAAGATAAAATCCTAATGAGATGGAAGGAATACACTGAAGATCTATATGACAAGGAAAATTGACCAAATGAATTGACCAAACTTCATTTACCTTCATTATAAAGAAGGTAAATGAAGATGATCTAGGCCCAGAGATTTTGAAGACAGAAGTAGAAATGGTCATTAAAGAACTAAAATGTGGAAATGCAGAAGGAATAGATGAAATACCTGCAGAATTCATGAAACAACTTCAGAAGAAAGGAACTGAAGAAATAACCAAATGTCCCAGGGAGGATGATAGCAGGGGTGGCCTCTTGTGGGAATGGATACTTGGGAGAAGGGAGACAATGTCAGGTAACACTGAGCCCAGTGGAGTCTAGAAGGGATAATGCAGGGTATAGAAACAATGGCATTTATATGCTTTATACTAATGCCAGGAGTATCTGGAATAAGGGAGAGGAATTGGTGGCGCAGATAGCATCAGCCTGGCCAAAAATTATTGCGATCACTGAGACGTGGTTGACAGAAGGGGATATAACAACAGGAATAGAAGTCGCTGGGTATAGCATTTTTCGTCAGGATAGGAGGGGAAAGCGTGGTGGTGGGGTACTGCTTATGATAAGTGATGACCTATGTCCTCTAAGAGTGGAGAATTTGGAAGGAAGTGAGACAAATGATTTTGAGAGCGTATGGTGTGAGGTAGAGGTAGGCAAGACATGATATTTAGTGGGGTGTTGCTACACACCCAGGAGCACAGAGGATGGGGACCAGGAGATGTTTAGACAGCTAAGTTTGGCAAGTGCAAGAAGAATGATTGTTATGGGAGATTTTAACTTCAGTATATAAATTGGAGAGAGGAAGATGCATGTAGCAATACGGGAATGGAATTTCTAGAATTCGTGAGGGACAAATGTCTTAGGCAACATGTAACAGAGGGAACAAGAGGTTCAAAAGTTTTGGATTTGGTTATAGCATCAGAAGAGTTGTTAATAACTGAGTTGATGTCTCTCCCACCAGTTGGAGAGAGTGACCATATGGTTTTTACTTGGAAAATGAATAGACATGCAGAAGTATCAAAGAGACGGGAACTTATGTGGAATTATAAGGCAGGTGATTATAATAGTCTTAGACGTCAACTTCAGGAAGTTTCATGGAGGCAGGAATTGGAAGGCCGGGATATCACTAGTGCGTGGGAAATTGTGAAAGAATATTTGTTATCGGCAATGGTAAGTTGTATACCACGAGTGAAGAAGAGGACGCAATTTGGAGTAAAGTGGATGACAAACAATATTAAACAGGAATTGCATGCGAAAAAGAGGCTATGGAAGAGACATAAGGAGACAGGTGAAGAGATGCATGAGGAATATAAGACACAGGCCAGAAGAGTGACTAGTGTGGTAAGGAAAGCGAAACTGGAATATGAGAGGAGATTGGCCCTAAGATCCAAAGAAAATCCTAGGGAATTTTTTAGCTATGTGGCCAGTAGGAGGAGAAATGACTGTGGAAGAATGATATTGTGGGTTAAAAATGGGAATAGAGTGACTGATGCAAAGGACATAGTGGAATTGTTCAATGAACACTTTATTGGAGTATTTCAATAAAGTGTTCATTGAACACTTTATTGAAATACTAGAGGAGTCAGTTTTAATGCTAGAGGGATAAGACTGGTTCGATGTCTGGAGGTACAGGAGGAGAGTGTGTTTCAGATACTGAGTACTCTGGATGTCAGTAAAGCTGTGGGACTGGTTGGTATTTCACCACGAGTTTTGAGAGAATGTGCTTGGGAATTGACAGTGCCTTTAACCTGGCTTTTCAATGAAAGTCTGGCTTTGGCAAAGGTGCCCAGGGAATGGAAGGAAGGTAAGATAGTGGCATTGCATAAGGGTGGTAACAGACTGGAAGTGTCTAATTATAGGCCAGTCTGTGTGTCATCAGTAGTTGTTAAGATCTTGGAGAAAGTAGTGAGGGACCGTATACAGCATTGGGCAGATGAGGGTAATGTTATCTGTGAGAATCAACATGGTTTGTGAAAGGATGCTCTTGTTTTAGCAATATGCTAGCCTTTTATAATAAAGTTTCAAGAACATTAGATGAGGGAAAGGCATATACTGCAATTTTCTTAGATTGGCGAAGGCATTTGACAGGGTGCCACATGATAAGCTGATATTTAAGTTGCAGCACATGGGTCTGGATGTCAGATTGGTCAACTGAATTCAGGATTGGCTGTCTGATAGGTATCAGAGAGTTGTGTATGGTGAGCAGTTTCCAGGATGTAGAGGGTTACAAGTGGGGTCCCACAGGGCTCAGTACTAGGACCTATATTGTTTAACCTTTATATCAATGACATAGCCAGTGGATTGCAGGGGGATATTCAGTTGTTTGCAGATGATGCGAAGCTGGGAAGGATTATTAGTAATAGTGCAGATGTGGTAGCCCTGCAAGAGGATTTAAATAAGCTAGATAGATGGGCAAATGAATGGGGGTGTCAGTTTAATGCAGCAAAATGTAAGGGCTTGAGGTTTGGGAAACATCGATGGGATGCTGCATACTCTATGGGAGGAGTTATACTGGAGGAAGTAGGGGAGACAAGAGATCTGGGGTTGATGATTGATAGAAACCTGAAGTTTAGGGGACGTATTGCAAAGGTGGTGAAGGTAACACAGAGGATTGTTGCTATTATGAGAAGGACACTGACCTGCAGAGATAAGAGGGTTATCATTCTGTTGTATAAGTCTCTGATCAGACCACACTTGGACTACTCAGATTTGGTCCCCAGGATTTGAAGGGGATAAATTAACTGTGGAAAGGATACAAAGACGGATGACAAAGATGGTTTCAGGACTGTACAAGGATAGTTATGAGGATCGGCTGAGAGAATGTGGACTGCAGAGTTTGGTGGATAGAAGAAGGAGAGGTGATATGATTGAGACTTTTAAACTGTTGAGAGGTGGTTACAGGGTTGACACTGGGGACTTCTTTCGCTTGGTTGAACAGCAGGAAGGAGTGATGACAAGAGGCCATCCCTGGAAGTTACGAAAGGAAACTGTGAGCAAGAGGGTAAGGAGTGGTTTCTTTGTGTGGAGGGTGGTCGAGCCGTGGAATGCATTGCCTGATGGAGTGGTGGGAGTGAGAACGGTCAGTGAGCTTAAAGGGTGGTATGATAGACTTTGTGTTTCTCAGGGGGGGACCTCCCCTCGATGAGTCTTGACAGACTTTATGTCTTAGGAAGGACCTCCTTCGATGAGTCTTTTGACTCCTTGGAGGCCTGAATAATAATAATAATAATAATAATAATAAATAAAAATAATAATAAAAATCGCCTCCTAACCTCAATTGGAAGAACTATGGTACGTTGCACCCTTTGATTAGAAAATGCCTAAGTTTGATTCTCGTCATGAAGGGAGGAATCTTTATATGGACTTTTTCAATCGAAGGTGAGTTATAATAAAATTAGTTTAATCCTTTTTCCAAGTGTCAGCAAACAAAGTTTGCGCCTGAAAGTATCTTCAGGACTGGGGTAAGGTGGTACAACACCAGGGAAACTCATTGCAAAGGTGGAGCAATCTACTCAAACTTTCAACGAAGGTGAGTTAGCCGATCTCATACGGTGGTAGCAGGGTTTTTCTCCCAGAAACTCGGGTTTTTCATCCCGCATACAGACAAATCGGACCTTCAGAACATACGCCATTTACAGACAAAAAATACTAGCTGTGGATGTGGTAGTTGTGGGTAGTAGATGACGTTGATGTAGGTGATTGGTAGTAGAGGTTCCGTGTAGCAGTGGAGACGAAGAGTTATACAGTAGGTGTCCTCCTGTGATGAGTCTTCAGACTCCTTGGAGGTGTCACGAATAATAATAATAATAAATTTAATTTATAACAAAGGAGAATTACCAATAGATTTTAATATTTATACCAAAGGAAAGTAATGTAGTGAACTGTAAGGATTTTAGAACAATAAGCTTCATTTCACATACATCAGAAATACTTATGAGAATCTTAACATGAAGAATTGCATCTAAAGTGGAAGAATTTCTTGGAGAAGATCAGTTTGGTTTCAGGAAGGGAAAAAGAGATGTGATTGGACTGTTAAGAATAGTAAGTGAAAGAAGTCTGGAAGTGAATAAAGAAGTTAATATCTGTTATATAGAATTTGAAAAAGCTTTTGACTTTGTAAAATGGGATAAGATGGTGGAAGTAATGGAAAAGATTGGTATAGATTGGAAAGACAGAAGGCTAATTATTTCACTATATATGGGACAAACTGCCATGGTGAGAGACATGTATGGTTCAATAGAACCAGGTATCATTGGACGAGGAGTAAGACAAGGCTGTTCTCTGTCACCAATTTTGTTTTACATGTATTTTGAAGCAATGTTTAAAGCAGCACTGGAGAATTTGGAAGAAGGAATAACGATTGGAGGTAGACAGATATTTGCAATAAGATACACATTATTATCAAATACTGAAGCAGGACTACAACACCTGTTGAAGAGATTACTGTAATCCTATATCAATTAAGGAATGAAAATTAACTTCAGAAAAACAAAGGTAATGAAAATAGCAAGGAAAGAGGCAAATATGGATATTAGAATAAATGAGGAAAAATTGAATCAAATAAAGACATTTAAATATCTAGGAAGTGTTATTAGCAGTGATGGAAGATGTAAAAGTGATATAAAAGCAAGAATAGCGATGAGAAGAGATGCCTTTAATAGAAAATTTAATTTATTCAGAAGTAAAATGGATAGAAACCTAAAGAAAAGACTAATAAAATGTTGTGTAGAGTGTTGCCCTCTACGCAACTGAAACTTGGACATTAAAGAAAGAAGAAATTAAGATTTTGGAAAGCTTTGAAATGTGGATTTGGAGAAGGATGGAAAAAATCAAATGGACTGGTAAAATAACTAATGAATAGGTCTTAAAAAGAGTAGAAGAAGAAGAAAGAAGTCTGATAAAGAGGATAAAAATTAGAAAGGGAAACTGAATCGGACATATTCTGAGAGGGAATGGAATCATCAGAGATCCCATCGAAGGAAAATAGATGGAAAAAGACAAAGAGAAAAAGTAAGGGAAACATTGCTAGATGACATGCTGAATGGAGACAGGTACACAACTTTGAAAGAGAAGGCTCAGAACAGAAGAGAGTGGAAGGAAAGTTTCTGCTACTAAAAGAAGAACCTGCTCAATTGCAGAATACTCAAGAAGTGCAACCTTGTCAAAAGTTATAGGCATTAGTGAGACTTGGCTAACAGCAGATGATGTTGTTACATGGAGAGAATGTGAAGGGTTTAGTATTTTTAGGGAAGATAAAGAAGATGGGACAGGTACTGCTGATGATAGTAGATGAATTGCAGCCAAAAAGAATAGATGATTTGCAGGAGGGTGGCTGTTCATTTGAAGTGGTCTGGTGTGAGATCAAGGCGAACAAGACCAAATATACAGTTGGTTGTTTCTGTAGGCCATTTCAGAGAGATGCATCAACAAATTAGCATAATGAGTGCAGGTTGAGTGATTATTATAGGGGACTTAAGCTATTGAAATATAGATTGGAAGGAAGAGAGATCACACGGCAGGAAGGAAATGAAATTTATACACCTACTTGAGGCAAGATTCGTACTCGACTGAGGTGCCCGCAGTGCCGATTAAGGGGCGGGCTGACCAGGCAGCTGTCTAGGGTGCCAAATGTAGGAGTTGCCAAAACCAAGGCCAGCAACAAATACAGCCTTATATACTTTGAAAAGACGAAGTAGCGTCTTATTTCTTATTGAAAGTCCATAGGGAGAGTGAAGAATTGATAGCAACAGTAAAAGGTAACAGTAAAATAAACTACCGCTAGATAACAGGGACTTCATTTTATAACAGTCATCATCACTATTCATTATGCGTGATTTTTTTTTGTTAAATATTTAAGATAGGATGGATCGCAAAGAAATTAAATTAAAAATACCATGTACTATAAAGTTGTTTTAATTGAAGCTCGAATTATAAAAGTTTAGTAAACAAATCAATATTGTACATAATATTCAGTAGGTGAGGTGGAAGCATGCACAAAAGGTTGAATATTGGTACGACGTGGCGCATTGGCTAAACCAATTAACTAATTTAAAACTCTCTCTCGGAAAAGTTGTCAAACAAAGGCTTTCTCCATATTGATTCTAATTTTACAAGATCGTCTTTGTCTGTTCTATGTTTTTGTATGTGTTATGTGTTTTGAAATTATTAAGTATTTCTTTTTGTTTTATTTTGCCTGTCCTTGAAATTTATAATAATACTGGTGATTTAGTGGTAAGTTTTACATTTTATGATTTTTATTATTAAATCCCCTTTTATTGTTAATTAAATTTTTTTTTTAAATCATAGAAATTTGGAATTTCTAACCCTTCAAAATGTCTTCTAAAAATTATCTGGAGCAGAAAACCGTAAAAGAAAATTATTATTATTATTATTATTATTATTAAAACAAGACCTCATGGAGTCAAAGACTCATCTAGGAGGTCCTTTTATCTTACACACACATCTCATCATACCGTGTCTTAAACACATTCAAACTACTTGCAGACACCACGCTCTCAGGCAGGGCATTCCAATCACTCACAACTCTGCACGAAAAAAACCTGCCTCTCACTCCCTTACTCACACCCTCCTTATACAGTTTCCAGGGATGACCTCTGGTTCTCCCCTGATCTCCCACTATTCTCTGTAGAACTTCTCCACCATTGATCCTATAACAACCCCTTACCAACTTGTAGGTCTCTATCATATCTCCCCTCTTCCTTCTCTCCACGAGACTCTGCAAATTACATCTTTTCAATCTTTCCTCCTACTCAACATTCCAGAGGTCAGAAACTACCTTAGTCATTCGCCTTTGGACCCTTTCCAACATCTCTTCATCCTTCTGAAAACCCGGTGACCAAATCTGGGCACAATAGTCCAAGTGCGGCCTAATCAAAGCCTTATACATTGGAACAAGTATCTCCCTACTTCTACATGTCAGTGTCCTCCGCATCATTCCCAGAAGTCTTTGTGTTGTCTTCACAATTTTGGCAATGTGTCCCCTAAATTTTAGATCCTTATCCACTATCACCCCCAGATCTCTTATTTCCTCTACTTCCAACAATATATTCTCACCAAGCATAAATTCTGCATCCCATCTTTGTTTTCCAAATTTTAAAACCTTACATTTTGCAACATTGAACTCACATCCCCATTTGCTTGCCCAATCACTCAATTTATTCAAGTCTTCTTGCAAGGCCACAACATCTTCACTACTCTTTATGGTTCGTCCCAACTTTGCATCATCTGCAAACAACTGAATATCTCCATCCAAATCTTCACCAATATCATTAATATATAAGTTAAATAGTAATGGCCCTAAAACAGACCCCTGAGGCACTCCACTAGTGACTTTCCTTTTCCTGGATATTGCACCCCCATACACAACTTGTTGATACCTATCAGATAGCCAGTCTCCAATCCAATGCACTAATCTAATATCCAACCCCATCTGCTCTAGTTTGACTGTCAACTTATCATGAGGTACTCTATCAAAAGCTTTTGCGAAATCCAAGTATATTACTGTGTATCCTTCTCCTCTGTCCAAGGAAGCAGTCACTTTATTGTAATAAGTAAGTAGATTACTAAAACATGACCTCCCTTTAGCAAATCCATGCTGTCCATCAAAAATTATACCATTGTTGTCAACCCAACTCTGGATCCTAGTTCTCACAAGCTTCTCCAACAACTTAACCACAACACCTGACACACAGATAGGCCTATAGTTTGATGCTTGAGTTCGATCACCTCCTTTATGAAGTGGCACAATCTTGCCCTCCTTCCACTCTTTAGGAACTTGACCAAGTGCAAGACTCGTATTAAAAAAATATGTCAAGGCAGGTGTCAACTCTCTAGCACACTCCTTCAGAATACGTGGTGATATATTATCAAGTCCCACAGCCTTATTTACATCTAGTTTACTCAACTCCCCAAACACCTCTTGCTCACTTACAGTCAGTCTCTCCTCCCCATCATCAACTGCTCTTAATCTCTCCATGAAGTCACATTCACAAGATTGAAAGATCTTTATGAATTGCTCATTAAGTATCTCCACAACACATTCTGCAACAGCTGTCTTTATACCATTTCCTCCAATCAATGTCATCCTTCCATAATCATTCTTTCTTTTGCTGGCTACATATCGAAAGAACTCCCTAGGATTCTTTTTGGCTTCATTAGCTAACTGCTGTTCATACCTCTCTTTAGCTACTCTCACCAACCAAGTCACCCTCCTTGCCTGGTCTTTGTAGACCTCATGAAATTGATTACTTCCACTTCTCTTATGCTGTCTCCACAATGCCTTTTTTTTCTGTATTGCATGCTTAATCTCTTTATTCATCCATCTCACACCTACCTTATTTAACCTTCTCACCCATGGTATACATTTAGACATTGCATCTACTAAATAGTTTTTGAAAATCCCCCAAGCTGCATTGATCTCTTTTCCAGCTAACTCCTCATTCCATGCTACATCTGCAAGCTGTCTCCTGAGCTCTTCATAATCACCCCCCTTGTAGTTCCACATATACCCTTTTTTTACAGGGGTCCTTGCACTGCTGGCAACCACCCAGGTAATCACCTCATGGTCACTTTCACCAATTGGTGGATGATTTGACACCTCATTTATAATTACATCCTCCGATGAGATGACCAAATCCAAGACCCTTAATCCTCGTGTGCCCTCTGTTACATACTGTCTGAGGTAGTTATCCCTCAAAAACTCAAGAAACTCATTTTCTTTACTTCCAGTCGCTATCTCTTCATTCCAGTCTATATTGCCATAATTAAAATCACCCATAATGATCACTCTTTTCTTATTTGCTTGGCTTATTTGACTATACATTTCACTATCACCACCATCCACATTACCAGGTCTATAACAACATCCCACCAAGTATTTGATTTTATTCACCTCTATCTCACACCATACTGCCTCAAAACCACTGGCCCTATTTCCCTCTTGCATCTCTACCTTGTATGGACATAACTCTTTCTCTATCATCAATAGCACTCCCCCTCCCTTTTTATCCCTTCTATCCTCACGAAACACATCAACCTTTCCATCTCTATTCCTGTCAGGATGTCGTCCTCATCTAACCATGTCTCACTTATTCCGACAATCTCTGGGTGCACAGACGCAATTAGTGCAACCATTTCATCCGCCTTGTTTCTTATGCTTCTAGCATTGGTATATAAACACAACAACTCATTTCTGGATCTACAGCTAGTTCCACTGATACCATTCACTCGATGTGCTCTCTCCATGCTGGACTGGGGCCATTTCTCTTTCTGCTTCTTCATTTTAGAACCCTTTGCAACAACATCTGTTTCCTCTTGATCCCTGGTCATCCCATTACTTTCCTGCCTACACATGCTCTCACCTCCTCTTGGAGCATCCACCTTTCTCACGCTGTGTATCCCTGTCCACCCTGGGCCTCCCCGTTTCCCTGCTCCTCTTGCACGCCCATTCTCTCATTTTCTATACTCATACCACTCACCTCTCCATTGATTTCCACTTCTTCAAAATTAGAAAAAGAAAAATATTTCTAAAAGTGCAAAATATTTAACTAACTTCCTAAAATCAACAAATTCATCTTCACCTGACTCTACTTCTTTTAACATTTCAATAAAAGATGCATCACATGATGAAAATTCTAGAGAATTAAACTCTGATGATATAAATCTAAATGAAAAAGATCAAAAAAATGAAAATAATCATTTGCAAATTTCAAATTCAAAAGTGACAAATTTCAAAGAAAACCAGGAACTTTTCTGAAAATACTTTTCAGTATAATGATCTTGCTACATGGCCTTTCCCATTGAACTCTGCAGTTTGCAATTATATTTTATCTTCAGATTTATTAGAATGTACCAGAGATGAAAGCACTGATTTCGTTTATCCCAGAGACAGAGAAAATCGATATTTTTCAGCATCAATGTCTTATAGATTAACTCCAAATTTTGAAAAATATTTATGAAAATGGCTTATTTATTCAATGAGTGCCAACAAAGTATTTTATATTTGCTGCAAATTATTTTACTCTAATAAAGTAACTTCAGCCTTAGGATCAGTTGGTCATTGTAAGTGGAAACATATAAATGATTACTTAAAGAGTCATGAAAATTCACCAGAACACGTAAAAAAATTATTTCAAATGGGTTGAAACAAATACGAGATTTCAAAAAAGTAAAACAATAGATGAAGAAATGCAGGCAATCATTGTTAAAGAACGAGAGCATTGGAAAAATGTATTGAAAAGGCTGTGTGATATATTATTTTTATCAACCCATAATCTGACTTTCCGCAGTTCATCAGATCGGTTGTATACTCCAAATAATGGCAATTTTTTGGGTTTGATAGAATTATTGAGTAAATATGATGTCATTATGCACGAACATGTACTTCTCATTTTGTCAAAGAAAACCCATGTAACATATTGCAGCAAAACCATTCAAAATGAAATAATTTCTCTTTTGGCATCAGCTGTTTGCAATTAGTTAAGCATGCCAAAGAAGCAAAATACTTTTCAATTATTTTAGATTGCGCCCCAGATATTAGTCACAAAGAACAACTTTTTTTTACTTTACGATTCGTAGATTTAACAGATTATTAGATTATTCCTATTTTAGTTATTCAAGAACATTTTGTTTCATTCTATGAAATCAATGAACCGACAGGAGAATCAATATATGATAAGATCATTAAGTTGCTTTTTAGATTTAAAATTAAATATTAATGATATTAGAGGACAGGGCTATGACAATGGGTCCAATATGCAAAGGAAAAATAAAGGTGTTCAAGCTCGTTTATGGCAAGTAAATCTCCAAGCATTTTACATACCTTGTGGCTACCATTCTTTAAATTTAGTTATAGGAGATGTAGCAATGTCTTGCCCACAATCTGCTTCATTTTTCAATGGCTTTATACTTTATTTTCAGCATCCATTGCTAGATGGAAAATTTTAACTGATAATGTACCAAATTTCACTGTTAAAGCAGTATGTGAAACTCGTTGAGAGAGTCGTATTTGAATGCATAAAGTCAGTTGTATCAGGTATCAGATTGTCGAAATTCATGATGCACTGATAATACTTAGGGAAAATTCAATCGATGCAGCCACCAAATCTGAATCTTTAACACTAGCAGAAAAACTTTGTGATTATTCCTTTTTAGCTATGTTAGTGATGTGGTATGACATACTTCATCGGATTAACATAGTTAGCAAATCAATGCAAACAAAAAGTATGGATTTAAAAACGTTTATAAATTTATTAAAATCATGTACGGAATTCATTAGACAATACCGTACACTAGAATTTGAAAATGCTTTGACTCAAGCTGAGGAATTATCAAAACTTTTAGGAATTTAGCCAATATTTATTGAAAAAAGAATAATTCGTAGGAAGAAATTATTTAGTTATGAATCTGAAGATACTCTTGTTACTTGAATGGGAACGAACTCGTTGAAGAAATTAAATCTCTAAACAGTTTACTTCCAGAAAACATCAATTCGCCATTGGAAACTTGACAATTTTTAAAAGCAAATAATTTCAGACCGATGGGTAATGGATAAAAAGAGAAAGGAATGGATCACGGACAAGTCTTGGTTGCAATAGAAATTGTAAAAGCATTCAAATGGAGATGGGCAGGACATCTGGCTCAGTGAGCAGACAATAGATGGACCAGAAAAGTAACAGATTGGGATACCAACTGGAAAGAGAAGACAAGGACACCCAAAAACAATATGAGCAGATGAAATAAAAAAACTGGCTGGAAAGAGATGGATGGTGGAAGCAGAAGACCAGGAAAATTAAAAGATCATGGAGAGACCTTCGTTCAGCAGTGGATCGAAAATAGCTGAGAAAGATGATGATGATGATAAGACCAGTCATTATGAAAAGCTTAAAGTACTGCTTGGAACTGTATAGCATAGAATGAGGAGCTTATAGAAAGGATATAAATGATGCTTGGGTAGTGGTCAGGAGTTGTTTAACAACAAGCAATGTTTGAATGTATTCCAAAGGCTAAGAGGTTAAATAAAGTAGGTATATAATGGATGAATGGAGAAATTAAGCATTCATCCTAAAAATGAAGGCACTATGGAAGTAGCATGAGGTGAATGCTTAATAATCAGTTGCATGTGGAGTATATAGAACAGTTCTGACTAAGAGGATGATTCCATCCCTCAAGAGCCTTTTCATATCTAGTTTGTACAACATCTCTAGTACCTTTTCTTCGTACATTTGAGTTTCTTCATCCAGTAAAGAAGTAGCAGTGAGCACAATGTTGCATTCACTAGGTTGATAGCTTTTAGCAAAATGGTTATTCATTAGTTGAACAATATCTTCTGCATCTGTCACCCTCATACTATTGTATTCAGTAGAGTTATTCTTTCATATTCATTCTTTCTTTTACCTGCAGCTTAATGATAGATTTCTTTTGGGTTGTCTTTAGCTTGCAAATCCAGTTTCTTTTCATACTGAGACATCTTTCCATACAATATTTGTAACTTCTGATCTGCTGCTTATAATTTTCATAACTGACATAATTTTTATGTGCACAGTATTCTTTCCACATCATCTTTTTCTTAAAAGTCTGTTGCTTAATTTGATTACACATCAATTTGACTCCCACCCTATTTAATCTTTAAAAAAAACTCTCAGGACACATTCTGATATTGCTTCATTTAAGTATTTTTTAAATGTTTCCATTGCACTGTCGATATTTTTCCCATCCAGCAACCAACCATTTTGCTGAACTCATTATGCTCCTCAGTTGGTCATAATTTCCTGCTTTGTAGTTCACATGTAACCTTTTCTGAATGGAACATTCATAAACTTAGTCACTTCCCAAGTGAGTACTGCTTGATCACTGTCACCAACCAGAGGCAAAATAGTTACATCTTTAACTGAAACACCCTCTGACACTATAATCAAATCTAACACTATTTGACTTCAAGTTCTTTCTGCCACATACTTCTTGAGGAAGTTGTCTCACAACAGCTCAATAAATTCACTTTCATTCTTCTCATGAGATTTCACAGCAACCAAATCAGAGTTTGGATAATTATAAAGTTCCCCATTATAATGATGTTTCGCATCCATCATCTTTATTTGGTAATGCATTTTTTCATCACTAGTAACCAATCCACTAGGTCTGTAACAATACCCCTCTGTGAATTCGATCTTGTTGGACTACCCCTTAACATCAGATAACCTCAAACTCACTGTTACATGAAAAATTGTTACCAATATTGCAGTCATAAATCTCAACTCTAACTGGATTCAAGTCATCTAATAGCTCTCACTAATGCCTACAATATGAGGTCCCAATGTAGGAATGTAGAGAAGTAGGTAGAGAGAATGAATCAGATCAAGTGGGAAGTGGTGTGGAAGAGCAGGAGAGTAAGACAGGAGAGATTAAGGAGGTGGTTATGAATGGGGAAATGAGTGATATCAGTATGGAAAATGAGAGAATGGATATGCAAGAGGAACAGGGAAATGGGGAGACTCAGGGTGGACACGGGTACACAGTGTGAGAAAGGTGGATGCTCCAAGAGGATGTGAGAGCATGTGTAGACAGGAAAGGAATGGGATGAACTGGGATCAAGAGGAAACAGTTGGAATTGAAGAGGGTTCTAAAATGAATAAGTACAAAGTGAAATGGCCCCAGTCGAGCATGGAGAGATCCCATCGAATGAATGGCATCAGTGGAACTAGCTATATATCCAGAAATGAGCTGTTGTGTTTGTATACAAATGCAAGAATGATAAGAATTCTTTCCTAAGGAATTCTTTCGATATGTAGATAGCAAAAGAAAGAATGATTATGGAAGGATGACATTGATTGGAGAAAATGGTATAAAGACAGCTGTTGCAGAATGTATGGTGGAGATACTCAATGAGCAGTTCATAAAGGTCTTTCAATCTTGTGAATGTGACTTCATGGAGAGATTGAGAGCAGTTGATGATGGGGACGAGAGACTGACTGTAAGTGAGCAAGAGGCGTATGGAGAGTTCAGCAAACTAGATGTTAATAATGCTGTGGGATTTGATAAGATATCGCCACGTATTCTGAAGGAATGTGCCAGGGAGTTGACACCTGTCTTGACATATTTTTTTAATATGAGTCTTGCACTCGGTCAAGTTCCTAAGGAGTGGAAGGAGGGCAAGATTGTGCCACTTCATAAAGGAGGTGATCGAACTCAAGCATCAAACTATAGGCCTATCTGTGTGTCAGGTGTTATGGTTAAGTTGTTGGAGAAGCTTGTGAGAACTAGGATCCAGAGTTGGGTTGATAACAATGGTATTATCTTTGATGGACAGCATGGATTTGCTAAAGGGAGGTCATGTTTTAGTAATCTACTTACTTATTACAATAAAGCGACTGCTTCCTTCGACAGGGGAGAAGGATACACAGTAATATACTTAGATATCGCAAAGGCTTTTAATAGAGTACCACATGATAAATTGATAGTCAGACTAGTGCAGATGGGGTTGGATATTAGATTAGTGCATTGGATTGGGGACTGGCTATCTGATAGGTATCAACAAGTTGTCTAAGGGGGAGCGATATCCAGGAAAAGGAAAGTGAATAGTGGAGTGCCTCAGGGGTCTGTTTTTGGGGCCATTACTATTTAACTTGTATATTAATGATATAGGTGAAGATTTGGAGATATTCAATTGTTTTCAGATGATGCAAAGTTGGGACGAACCATGAAAAGTAGAGAAGATGTTGTGGGCTTACAAGTAGACTTGAATAAATTGAGTGATTGGGCACGGTAATTGGGATGTGAGTTCAATGTTGCAAAATATAAGGTTTTAAAATTTGGAAAACAAAGATGGGATGCAAAATTTATGCTTGCTGAGGATATATTGTTGGAGGTGGAGGAAATGAGAGATCTGGGGGTGATAGTAGATAACGGTCTGAAATGTAGGGAACACAGCCAAAATTGTGAAGACAACACAAAGGCATCTGGGAATGATGCGGAGGACTGACTTGTAGGGAGATTCTTGTTTCATTGTATAAGGCAGGAGTCAGCAACAGGTGGGCTGTGTGTGGTCCAAACGTGCATTTTTGGTGGCCCATAAAAGTTGACCATACTTGCAGGGCATTATGGCCTGTATGTTGAATTATTGAAATAAAATGACATATTTTATAATATAATATGAATAATAAATTAAAAATAATTTTATACCCATACTTCGTGACATCGCCCATGCAACTTGGAAATACCAACAAAAGGAAACTTTTGTTGGTGTTATTGAAGATCTACAAACGGAAGTTTCAACCAGATTTGTTCAGTTTCATAAAAATAGCATCGATAAGAATTTGTTGTTTCAAGGATACTTGCGACATAAGACTGAATGATATAATCACGTAATCACAAGAAAGATATTTATTTAACCAAATATTTCGGTCTGGAAATAGCAGACCATCGTCAGTGGTATTACAAGAACAGTTTAAAAATTACAAGCTAGAATGCTAACAATAGATCGTTAAAAATTAGAAAATGCCACGTGATGTTATATCACTAAGTATGAAACGGAATATTTTGAAGTAGAAACATGATTGAATTTGCTATTAAAAAAAAAAAAATTAATTAATGAGTAATCTTGATTAGACTTTCCCAGATTTTTGATATAGATATATAGTCATTATGATTCAGGTTGGGACGATGGAGCAAGGCCTCCACGCTTTCCTTGAACAAACGTTCGAACCTATAACGGGATCTACATAAGAGGCGAGTCCTGGACCAAAGGATGCTGTGGTCAGTTTCAATCCCGTGTTGAGCCAATCCAGACTTTTCAGATTTGTTGTGAAGAATGGATGATTGATGTTCTTGGATTCTTTTTTCAAGAGAACGTCCAGTTTGTCCAAAATAAGAGAGATCACAGTTGCACGGAATTTGATAAACTCCAGGAAGAGATAAAGTTGAGCATTTGTCTTTAGGAGAAGGAAAATGAGAAGACAATTTGTTAATAGGTGAAAGAACTTTCTACTATCCAACAACACATGAAACTCAATGGCTTTTCTGAAAAAAGTACTCAACGTCTTCTCAATTCTTATAATCCTCCACAAAACAACAAAGTTTCAATACGTCGAGTGCCTATTCCTTATATCTCTGGTATTTCAGAACCTATCGCAAGAATTTTAAAGAAATATGATTTAACAACTACGTATTCACCTATTAACAAATTGTCTTCTCATTTTCCTTCTCCTAAAGACAAACATGTTATAAGAACTTCAACTCTAGTACTTATAAACAGAGTGACCAAAATAAAACCATTGTATTATCTAATTTGCAAGCTTTTGAACAATGCTAGTTATTGTTGTCACATTCTGTGATATAAAGCATGTCATATTCCAATTCTGTGGTTGTTAGATTTTTGATGAATACAGACCAAACTTAGTGGAGAGTTTGGTCTGCATGTAACAAACACCTTGGTTTTTGCTACATTGTGTAGAGGTGTGGAGCATTTCTGAGGCCTCTTTAAATTTTCTTATAAAACAGTTATGATCAATATATGCCATTTTTGTTATGATGCAACAAAAAAGGTCAAAGCAGATAAAAGAACTGCAGTAGTGGTGATGAACACAGATGAGTACATAAGAAAAGTGAACATCCTGCTAGAAGGTTCCAATACCTTAGTAGCCTTAGACTGGGATTGATTGATTGAATTGTGGTTTTATGGAGCAGGACAGCAAATGTCATACTGCACTGGGACAGAGGTTACAGCAGTACACTGGGTATTAATAAATAAATAAATACTTATATGGAGATAAATTAGTGAATAATATAAAATGGATGTACAAAGTGTTAATAAATAGTTCTCTACAAGGTATTAATAAATAGTTATAAGAAAATAAATGAATAAATAAAATCTATGTACAAGGTTTAGTATCTACAATGTGATATCTACATATAAACAAATTTAAAATCAAATGTGTTTGAATAAATACTTTGTAAAAATTTTAAAAAAATCATGCAATTTGTCCAAGTTTGATAACATCTGTCTGAGTGTATAGGATGACTCAGCTAGATAAGTAAAAATGTCATTTCTCTCTTGTGTGGAATGCTCGCAATCAACCAGAATATGACTAATGATTAGATAGGTGTTGCATTTCTCACACATAGGTGGGTAATCAGTTAAAAAAGTTACTATGCAGAGCCTGGAAAGAACAACTTCCTCTCTTCTGTTCCAACATTGACTAGACTGCAAATACTTAATTTTATGCTTAATCTCATGCAATTTGTTCATCAGTGCTTCCTGCCAGGAGTATCGCCATTGGGCAATTAACTTCACTTTTATAAACTGGGTGTAGTGTAGTCATTATAAAGGACTGTCACACAGTATGTCTAAAAAGTATAAGCTGATCTTGCATCTGCAATGTCATATTCCTTAATTCTGATTTCGCTGGGAATCCAACACAACCAGAACCAAATTTAAGGTTCTTTATTTTGTACAAGAGTAATAACACCTCACCAAGCACTGGATGTGGATTATACATTGGACAGGAGATAGCCTGTAAACCTTAGACTAAGATCCCATGTGGCACACACAAAAGAAATGACTTCATTTAAAAAAGTTACTTAGTTGGCTAAAATAATTTAAAAAATCTCAAAACATCTTTTAGCTTCTTTAAAAGAATTTAAGTAGCACCAAAAATCCACAAACCAGACGTTCCATTACATCCTATTGTAGATGGGAGAGATTCCTGAAGAGTAACTTACATTTTATTGAAGGGGTAAAGGATTTAAATATTATTATTATTATTATTACTTGACACATCCAGGGAGTCCCAGACTCATTGAGGGAGGGCACCCACTCTATAACTCTCCGTCTCCACCACTCAATCCACCAACTACAGCGTACCGCTTCATTTACACCAACGGCATCTACTGCCCACCACCACTAGTATTTTCACAGACAATCACAAACTGCCATGCCCAATTCAAACCTGCAGCCTTTTGGCTGGAGAGCAGATATGCCAACCAGGCCGGAAATATAGAACCAACAGATGTCTAGCTAGTTTAGATGTTGTCAGACTGTTCACCAATGCTCCTAACAATGACACAGCATATCTTCTTCAAAAACGTTTTTCACCAGACACAGTTAAGCTATTCAAACATTGCATAAAAAACACGTTCTTTATATTTCAGGATAAATATCGGAGGACTTGCCATGAGATTATCCCCCCCCCCTTCCATCACTTTCTCTAGCAAATCTCTTTATGGAAAACCTTGAACAGAACACTACTGAAAAATATCATAAAGAACTTCCAGACTATTGGAGATATTGATAATATTTCCATTATTTGGTCAGGAACAAAACAACAAAAAACTTAACTCAGTTTAAAGCAGTGGCAGCCCATACATAAGCACTGCGACACTGCAGCACCCCCAAGGAAAAAATGAAAAAATTAAATTTTGTTTGTGTTTATAAATAATAACAATGCTTACAACATTATATAAATGCAGTACAACATGTTAAAGGTTACAGCTTATGTTTTGACATTAATTGAATAGTTAATAATTGGAATTGTTCGATTAACGCTTCAGATTACGAAACAAATGCACTGCGATCAAATGCCGATATTTGTTTGCGCTTGTAATTGCACATTACATCATTCCAAACTGCAGCGTATTTTTAGTGTGCTTACGTGCCTTATTTCTGTGAGACATGAAACGTTTATTATTGGTGCGTGTGCATGGTGAACTATTTTTTGTAAATCTTATTTTATTTTGTTAAAATAATATATAATTATTTATTTATTATAGATACAAGGCTGAATTATGACAAGTGTCACTGTTGAAAATGTGAAAAGAATAATATTTTTTCAATTATTGTTACACAAAACAAATGCACTGCGATCTAATGCCGATATTCGTTGGCTCTTGTCGTTGCACGTTATGTCATTATATACACTGCTGCTTGGGCAGTGTATCTTATGCCGCGCTCGTTATTTCTGTGAGATATGAAACGTTTATTATTGCCGTGTGTTTGTGGTGAACTATTTTTTTGTAAATCTTATTTTATTTTGTTAAAATAACATATAATTATTTATTTATTATAGATACAAGGCTGAATTATAATGAGTGTCACTGTTGAAAATATGAAAATAATTATATTTTTTCAGTTATCATTACACGAAACAAATGCACTGCGATCTAACATCAATATTCATTTGCACTTGTCATTGCTATTGATATGAAACTTTTATTATTGGTGTTTGTTCGTGGTGAGAATGAAATACATTTAATAAAGCAATTTTTAATATGTAAATTTATTAATTAATAAATTCGTTACTGATTAGGAAAAAAAAAGTTTTTTTTTTTTTTATTTTTATTTTTTTTTTTTATATATGCAGCACCCCCACTTAAAATTTTCACTGGCCGCAACTGGTTTAAAGATTATCTGAACAGCTTGCACCCAAACATAAAATTCACTCTTGAACTGGAAAATACAGAAGATTATTATTCCATGACATTCTTCTAAAAGTATCTGAGGAAGAAAAAATCTTGATCTTTACAGTATACAGTAAAACCAACCACAAGTGGAAGATTCTTACATGCTGCTTCACACCAACATCTATTACAAAAAATAGGCATGATAAAAACATTATGGGACATAGCCTATAACATTTCCAGCACATTAGAAAAAAGGAATGAAGAATTTCATTACCTTAGGCATACTCTCTCCTTCAATGGGTACAAACTAAAGGCAATTAATAAAATACATCACGAATGTTACAGACAAAGCTGCATCATTTCTTCAGCATTAAAGTAGCTTCTTTTCCAATATATAAGATTTTGACGTTCTTACATTCACCAAAACCTCCACATCCTCCCATTAAGGAACCAGGAGTAATACAAAATGGGCCTACATAGCACCACAAGTACATTTTCTATGTAGGCTTGAATTGACAGTCTAGAGAGATATGCATGTTTGAACACATAAAGAAAGATGAGTAAAAAAAGAAAGCACAGATCAGGATTAGCCTTCTCCACACAACAAATACCAGCCACCAGATAGTTTGGCAAAAAACAGAAGTGCCATCTCAGAAATGCTCCATACCCCTGGACAATGTAACAAAAATAAAGATTTAATCCTATACCTAGTTTGGTCTGCATTCAAAAATCTAACAACCGTGGAACTGGGATATGAAATGCTTTATGCCACGGAACATGACAGCATCAACTAGCATTGTTCAAATGCTTGCACATTAGCTAATATAATGTTTTCTTTTGGTCACTTTTGTTTATATGTACTGGTATTGAAGTGCTTATAACATCTGTTGAGTATAATTAATTTTTTTCTAGTCTTTTTTTATAAAAGTCTTGTAAGTCTGATGATGACTTAGAAAACTTGTCAGGTTATATTGTTTATTTTAATCTGTTTATATTTAGAAACATGTGGTCTCCATACTAGAAATTAAATGAAGACCTACTAAACTGCAGAAATATTCATGTTTGTCCCATTCTTATATCATCCTTCACCAAATTAGTCTCATCAGTGACTATGACTTTTGTCCAAGTACAACTAACCACTGCCATAAACTTACCACTGTCATTATTCTGGATGCTTCTATCATTAGTATACATAAATTGTAGTAGTCAGGTCTCTTTTTATGCTGTAGATATGTTCCACAGAAAACCGCATATTAAAATTCGCACAAAAATGACCTAACGTATGTTGAAAAATTAGGGATGCATTCCATAATTTTCTAAAAACCACATAAAACCGAAGCAGTGAATTAAAATAAACCTAAAATCACATAAAAAAGTTTATGTAAAACATAAAAATTCAGGAAAATAAGAATGCCTACGTTTGTTTTGAAGCTTTATTCATTTAATTTTATTGAAAAGGAGGCCTATGTAGCTCAGTGGAGGTGGCGCTTGGTTGCTCGAAGTTAGACTTAAGTTTATATCTAGTCAGCGACTGCAGGAACTTTTTCTAAGCCTTTCTTTGACCAATTCCCGAGTTAGTCGATCTCTGGCACATGCAAGCGGGTTTTTCCACCAGGAAACTCTGGTTTTTTACCCCCGTGAACTCAAGAAAATCGACCGTCCCACATTATTTCAGACAGCAACATATCTTGTTAGGGTTAGGTACCAAAAGATGGCAGCACTTGTTGCCAGCCTCTTCATTGGTGGCTGCTATAATTAGTGATAGACATGGGGTCAGCTATCTCTGATTGGCTACTGGTGGAGACTGAACTGCCCACTCAGTCTCCAAAAAAAAGCTAGATAGGGTATAAAGGCCTCGCCTACTCCCTATAAGGGAATAAGAGGCACTAGCTGATTTATTTTTATTTAATTTTTTCATCAGAATTATCGTCGCTAGGGCCGCCCCGTGCAGTAGCATATTTTGTCACCCTTGCTCCCTTATTTTTCATACAGTTTATGCCAACTTTGCCACCCCAAAAAAACTTGCCGTCCAATGCAAATGCACGTTTTGCACCGTCGGTAGAGCTGGTCCTGATCGTCGCTGTTAGCCAATATTCAACATTTGCGAGCTGGTGTGAAATCGCTTTCATCACTTAGTCAGAGCATCAGATCTGTATCGTAAAGGCAATGGTTCTCCACAAACAGAATTAGCTTCACCCTTGTTCTGTGCTGATTTTTTCTTCTGACAATGTAATCAGTTATTAAACTTTTCGATGATGATTTTACTAATATTTTATACAGCTCGCGATATCCAGACATACAGTTCTTCAGCTCACGTTGGCATTTAAAGGCTCGTTCAGAATTTGTGTCATTAACAAAAAAATTATTTTCCAATTTATTGCACTGTTCAAGACCTCGAATTATATTTGCAGTGAGGGGGATTTTTCTTCCACTTCACTATCATTTTCTGGATCTTCGATGATATCTAAAGTTTATTGGTATCCAATAATATCATCGTCACTTAAGGCGTTATCCACAAGCAATTCATCTACATCATTTCGGCTAAATGTATCAAAACCTTCTCCACCAATTTCATGTGCCAAAGTAATGATTTCAGCTGATAATGTAAATGTTTGAATGGTTGCACCGCTTGCAACAAATCCAGGCCAAGCTTCTTTCCACAGGAATTTAAAGTTCGTGGTCTTATTTCAGCGATAGCAGATGCAACATGATAACATGATTTAAGCAGTCTCTTCTTCTTCTTCTGCAGCTTGTCCCACTTAAGGCCTCGCCTACTCCCTATCGCTGTTTGTAATGAGTCTTCTCCACAACCTCCTGTCTTAGGCTGTAGCCACATCCAAGTTCTTCATTCTCAAGTTCTCCTCCACCATCTCCCTCCATCTTTTCTTTGGCCGCCAGTGCTGTCTCCACATACTCGTCCTCCCTCCTCATCACATGACCAAACCATCTCAACCTTGCCTCCAGTATCTTTGCTCCTAAGTTTGTAACTTTCACCTTTCCCCTTTCATAGCCATTTCTCAGATGATCCTTTCTGGTCACACCGCACATCCACCTAAGCATTCTCATCTCCGTTACCTCCATCCTGCTGATTTTTCCTCAGGGCCACAGTTTCCATAGCATACGTCATAGCTGGTCTCACTACTGTCCTATAGATTTTGCCTTTTAGGTTGATCGGCACCCTCTTATCACATAGCACTCCAGCCATCTTTCTCCAGTTCCTCCATCCTGCTTGCATCCTGCATCCCACTTCCTTCTCAGCCCCACCATCCTCTTTCATTGTTGAACCTAAGTATCTAAAGTCATTGACCTTCCTGATGATATTTCCTTCCAGCTCCAGATCTCTCTCTCCTGTCTGCCATCCACTTTGCAACACATATACTCAGCCTCATACCTCTCTCTTCCAGTACTTTCCTCCAACTTTCCAGTTTAGCTGCCACTTCTCTTGATTCTGCACACAGCACGATGTCATCTGCATACAACATCATCTTCTCTCACCACCTCTATCACAATATTAAACAGGAACGGATTTAATGCTGACCCTTGATGCAAGCCAACTGTCACTGGAAAACTTTCTGTCTCTCTCAAGCAGGTCCAAACGTTTGTCTTCACACTTCTATACATCTCCTACACCAGCCTGACATATTTCTCTAGTACCTTCTTCTCTCTCAGACACCTCCAGACTTCTTGCCTTGGCACTCTATCATACACTTTCTCCAGATCAATAAATACCAGGTGTAGCTCTCATTGCTTCTCTCAAAACTTTTCCATCATCTGCCGTAACCCAAAGATAGCATCTGTCGTCGACCGACCAGGCATGAAGCCAAGTTGTTCCTTTGCAATCTCCACCTCCTTCCTCAGTCTTTCATCAAGAATCCTCTAGGATTTTCATTTTGTGGGACATCAACTTTATTCCTCTGTAATTCTTACAGTCTTGTGCATCCCCTTTATTCTTGTAGATGGGGACAAGAGTACGTTCCCTCCATTCCTCGGGTATATTTTTCTGTTGACAAACTTTTATTAACAGATCCCACAGCAGGTCAATTCCCGCTTCCCCCAGTGCCTTCCATGCCTCCACTGGAATTCTGTCAGGGCCCACCGATTTTCCATTCTTCATCCTCTTTATGGCCTCCTTCACTTCCACTCTTCTAATGTTCTGCACCATCCCCTCATAAGGATCCCCATCTTCTCTCTGAGTCCTTGCATTTTCTTCATTCAAAAGCCCTTCAAAATATATTCTCCATCTGTTTCTTATATCCACATCCCTCCTTATCCCTCCTTAATACCCTTCCTCCAGAGTCTTTGATCTGCCTCACATGTACAATGTCCTTTAATGCCTTATTTCTACATTTTGCCAATCAATAAATCTTTCTCTATCCTTCCTTTGTTTCTAATTGATCATAAAGGTCTTGATATGCCATGGCCTTCACCTGTGCAACAATTCTCTTGACTTCTCACTTTTTCTCTCTGTACTCTTCCACTCTTAACTCGTCCCACTTCTGCTATGAATTCCTCTTAACCATCACTGCTTCTTGTACATTATTATTTCACCACCAACCATCTTTCTGCTCTCTCTAATCTTTCTGGATGTTTCACCAAGCACCTCAATTGCACATCTTAGAATTGCTTTTGAATTATGTCTCAACCAATCTTGTACACTTTCTAGCCCATCCAAAATCCTCTCTAACACCTTCTCCCTAAAGGTTCCTCACACTCTTCCTTTTTAAGCGAAACCACTTAATCGTCCTCCTCCTCCTCCCATGGCTTCTAGAGGTTCTTATCTTCTACCTTATTTTAAAGTCTGCGCACAGCAGCTGGTATTTCTGCACCAATTGATCTGTTGGGATTACCTTACAATTTGTTACTGCCTTAAGATGTTTTCTTCTAGTCAAAATATAGTCAATCTGTGAACTGTTATCCACTTCAAAATGTTTTCAAATGATCTTTCCTCTTACAGAAAAAGGAATTCACAATTGCCAGATCAAACTCTACTGCGAAGTCCAAAATCCTCTCTCCTTCCTGGTTCATCATTCCCACTCCATGGCTGCCATGCACCCTTTTACAGTCCTTATTCTGTCTCCCTATATATATATATATATCCGTTCAAGTCTCCCCCGACAATCACCATCTCATTTTCTTCCAGTTCCCTCATTTCTTCATCTAGCACATCCCAGAATTCACCTTTCTCTTCTACTGTACAGCCAACTTGTGGGGCGTATACACATAAGATGACCAGTTGCTCTTCTCAAGTTTCATTCACATGATCCTGTAATTCTTCCTATCCACTTCCAGTACTTCGTTCTGCCACACACCACAATTCCATCACTATTTCTTCCATTTCACCATTTCTTATTCACTCCAGAATAGAACAATTTATACCCATCTCCTAGTTCCTTCATCTTTTCCTCCTTCCACCTTGTCTCCTATATGCATAAAATGTCCAACTTCCTCTTCCTCGTCATGTCTGCCACCTCTCTTCCCCTTCCTACATTCAATGTTCCCACTCACAATGTTCTCTCCACTTGCTGGGCTCGCTTCTTTAACCGCACCTGCCCTTGATGCGGTAGCCCTCGTCCACTTCTCGCAGCTGTAGGGTGATGTGGCTGTGCATTGGTTAAGGGGTACACCCTAGCCCTTGTATCACTTTCTTTTCGACTCATTTGATCGTAGCTAAAGCTGGGTGAAGTTTTATGACTGGATGCCCTTCCTGATGTCAACCCTCGCCATTTATCCGGGCTTGGGACCAGTACCTATTGGGGCTAGCTTGCCCCCTTCAGTGGCTGCATAAGGCAAAATGACATAGCAAGATAGGAAAGATTCACCCCTAGCCCTCGAATACTCTAATAGCATTTGGGGGGAGCAAGAAGAGAAGAAGGAAGCAATGAAAGAAGGGGAGGGACCAGTCTACAGATAATATAACAGATGTATATTACATGAAGTAAGGCATGGTCCAGCATCAGGTACCTCGGGTTTCCCATGCCCGTACTCACTAAAGTGAGACCATGATTTAAGTAGTCCAAAATAGAAAATTTTATTCAAACATCAGTTACTGTTAATGATTCATTTTCTAATTTATCTAATATAAATTGAAAAGTGTGCTTAATGTAATATTTTTTAAAAGTAGCAATTATGCCTTGATCTAATGGCTGAATAATAATAATAATTATTGTTATTAGAGAGCCTGTGTAGCTCAGTGGATGTGGCGTTTGCACACCACCGCGCTAGGCCGCACGAAGGAAGTCTTGGTTTCGAGTCTAGTCGGCGACTAGAGGAAATTTTTCTAAGCCTTTTTTCGACCGGTTCCCGAGTTAGTCGATCTCTGGCACGGGCAAGCAGGTTTTTCCTCCCGGAAACTCGGGTTTTTCGTCCTGTAAACTCAAGAAAATCGACCGTAGAACCCACATATTTTCAGACATTAAATATATTGTGTTAGGGTTAGAGACCACGAGATGGCGGCACATTTGAGCCATCTCTCTTCACTGCGTACCGCTTAATTAGTGATAGCCTTGGGCCATCTGTCTCTGATTGGGTACCAGTGGAGATTGAACTGCCCACTCAGTCTCCAAAAGTTAGATAGGGCTAAATGGCCTCGCCTACTCCCGTATATACGGGAATAAAAAGGCGTTAGCTGATTTTTTTTTTTTTTTTTTTATTATTGTTATTATTATATGACACCTCCAGGGAGCCCAAAGACTCATCGAGGGAGGGCACCTACTCTGCAACTCTCTGGCTCCACCACTCATCAATCTACCAACTACAATTACTTTCATCATCTACACCAGTGCCATCTACTGCAGACCACCACCACTAGTATTTTCACAGACAAGCACACACATCCATGCCCATGTCGGGATTCGAACCCACAGTCTTTTGGTTGGAGAGCGGATATGCTCACCACTCGGCCAACCAGGCCAGGTGCTTGTTGTATTGGGTGGAAAAAAACACTACCTGCATATTTGGATGTTCTAAATGTGGATGACTTGGTGCATTGTCAACAATTAATAAAAATTTAAAATCAAGAGCTTTTTGCTTCATATATGTTTCCACTTCTGGTACAAAGCAATTATTGAACCATTCAGTAAATACAGCAGTTGTTACCCAGGCCTTTGTATTAGCCATCCAATGTACTGGCAGCTGTTTTAGATCTTTGCCTTTTAGAGCACGTGGTCTTAGAGATAGATTTACTAGGAGGGGTTTCAACATTCAATCCCCTGATTTATTGCTACAAAGTAACAACGTTACTCGATCTTTGCTTGCTTTAAACCCACTTGCTTTTTTCTCAGACTTTGCGATGTAAGTTCAACTAGGCATTTTCTTCCAAAACAATTCTGTTTTGTCAGTGTTACACACTTGATTGGGACAATATCCACCATCTTCAATAATTTTGGCCAACTTCTCTTGAAAGTTTTGGTTGCTTCTTCATCTGCTGCTGCAACCTCGCCTGTAATCTTCACGTTATGAAGTGCATTCCTTTTTAAAAACCCAGTTAGCCATTCTTTGCTAGCCGAAAATTCTTTATCAGCCTAGGAAGTGGAAGTAGATGGCTCCAATTGCTTCATCTGTTCATAAAACCGAAGAGCTTTTTGTTTAATTAAATAACCACTTAGAGAAATTCTTCTTTGAGTTAATTCTTCAATCCAAATTACAAGCACTCGTTCCATTTTTATCTAATAAAGCATCTCTTGAGTACAGTGATAATTTGGCACTTAGTTTTGTGCCAGAAATGACAGATTTTCTTATTGTGACTTCATTCTTTTTAATTGCTCTTATAGTAGAATCGCCTAAATTAAAACGTTTACCAATTGTCTTAGATCTCTCTCCTTTTGCTAAGCAATCTAAAATTGCAATTTTCATTTCCAAAGAAATTGCTTTTCTTTGGTGCTTTTTTTCCTCCATTGGGCCAAATTAAATCTTTAAAATAAAAATTAGCAAAATTTAGACTTACGATAATGAAAAGACAAATACTTACTCACATGCAAAATTAAACTTCACGGACACTCACTGCTTACATGTTACTCATGTTATGCCAGAATGTGCTGCAACATGCTGTTCATTATATACGGTACATAAGTTTGAAGTTATGCGGTGCATAACTTCAAAACCGCATAAAAAAGATACACATAAAAAGAGACCTGAGTGTTTCCCTGGGCCTATAACTATCTGTGCATCATATATTGACTGTTCCATTCAAATTCAAGACCTGAAACCACATTCAGCATTTTTAAATCACTCTCACTCACCTCAAGGATGCCTTTACACATGCTTACCTGCGCACCACACTCCATAGCATGATTTTGTCATGCTTTAGTTTCCTCCACTTTCAACTTAAACTCTCACTGATTAATGTATGCACTGCTTATCTTTGCAAAAGCATTTGACAGGATACCACACAGAACAGGTACATCAAATTCATTCAAGTGAAATCCACCAGACTTATATAAGTCCTGCCATTCATCATATTGGCACTGTTTATATACAAATTGAAAACCATTCCTCCTGCACAATTTGTGCATTGACTCATTTACAATTGTGATCCTTTTTCTCAATTCATTCCTATCATTCCTTGGCAAGAGACTTACAGTCTTTCTTTCTAAGTCATCTTTTCACTTCTTCCAGCAACTGATTCATATATTGTTTCATGCCATACTTTTCACCTTCAAATCCTTTCACCCTTTCACTCTCCCCTTCCTTAACCCCATAACATACAAAGACGTCTGTGACACGTCTTTTGTTTATTGCACCAAAATTGATTTGAATTTTGGTTTCACATATAAATACAACCGAATATAGATGCTAGACAATCTTTTGCCTATTTCCTTTCACCCAAGAAAAGTTTCCAATGGCGTGTATTGGCTATTTCGTTTGCATTTGCACAAATTCATCATTATTTTTCAAATAATGATGAATTTGAACCAAATCACCCTCGCCCAAAAAATTGGCAGAAAAAAGACCGCTTTCTGATTTTTAATTGGTACGTTAAGGGGTTAACAGTATTGCTAACATCCTTAACCTCTTAAGAAATTTGCCCAAATACATTTGGGTATGCCCATAAGACCAAAAATTATTTTTCCCATGTTTACTTATGTGTCTTGTATTTTTTTTTTTTTTTTTAAGAATTTAAATGAAAATATGTGTATGGCCATTTCCATCTATTTATTTTGTGTTTTGGGCATATATTAAGATGGAATTGATTCTTATTGGTGGAATGTTGAGTGAGTGGTATAATGCATGCAGAAACAAATAAAAATTAGGTATTTTTTCGTTAACTTTCTCTCAGAAAAATAGTTAAGACATTATCCCAACTATTAACTTAACTAAATTACTTAACTAACCTACTATCTTCATATCCAAGAAATATGATTTTATCATGCTCTCATCAAACATTCCTCTCTCATCACTGAATCACCATACAGTATTCTCCTCCTTTCATGGTCTGACTTCTCTTTCCTTGCAGCATTTTTCTTTCTCTTCTCTGCCACTCAAGCAGCATTTCTCCAGTCACTTGAGTTCAAACTTTTGCATTCAGCCGTTATCGCCTAATCATTCTCCTAATCTTCCACTACATTTTATATTTCATATTTCATGGTGTTATCCTAATGTTATCCACCTTTGGTCACTTATATTTTCCATCAAAGAATTAGTATTATTATTAGGCGACACCTCCAGGAGGGCACTCCATTCTATACAACCCACTGTCCACACTACTTAATCCTTCATCTATACACAACAACAACATCACTACTTACGATGCCACTATCACCTACACACACACACAATGCTATCTCCCACCCACTAACTGTATTTTATGCCTATCAATTTCATGCATACTCTGGATGAAAAACTCAAGTTTTCAAGAGAAATAAACCTGCTACCTCCATATGAGATTAACTAACTCATCTTCAACTGAAAAAGCCCATATAAAAATTCCTTTCATCATGACAAGAATCAGACTTGAGGCTTTTTCACTTGAAGGACACAATTCCTGTCATCCATTCTTCCAATGCACTATGGAAGTGCTTAAAGTCCTTTCAACTAGAATCAAACCTATTCTGGTCTTTCTTTTGGTGGTCTAGCCTATAAAGTCAAATGCCACTTCCTCAGAGCTACAGTTACTTCTTCAAAATTATAATGGAAACTATGGAAAAAACTTTTAAGAGGAACTATGAAAGGTACCTGTTTCAAAAATACAACACACATATTATAAAGAATTCATAGCCATACGAAAGTATTTATCCATTTCAACATTTAATTTCAGATGTCTATTAAAAATTTCAGATACTATTAAAGAGATATGGTAATTTTTCTAAAGTAAACAGATTTTTTTCTCATATAGCTGCTGCTTAAGATCTCATATTTTCATTTTTATCACAGGACCAATACCTTGGATGATTACAGCAGAATTGTTTTCTCAAGGTCCAAGGCCAGCAGCAATGAGTATAGCAGTGCTTTCAAACTGGTTTGCCAACTTTGTAGTTGGCCTCGCCTTTCCACAACTGCAGGTAAATATTGTTACTATACATCTAGTATTGCATATAAAAAAATCACTTACATAATTTAGTAATAATTTATATCACTTAACCTTATATATATATGTCATCTGTACATCTATTAATATCATTTTTTATTTTTATGACAATACAAAGTATTAATGAGACCCAGTCTGTCATTAATAGCGATCATTATTAATAGTTCCTACATGGTAATCAACACATGTACCATCAATCCATGATGTAATTTTGCTGTAACTTGCAAAATTTTAAAAATCGAAAATTAGAGAAAATTAAAATTAAATTTATTATTATTATTATTATTCCTGACACCTCTAAGGAGTCTGAAGACTCATCGTGGGAGGACACCTACAACTGTCTTAACTGATACAACTGTCTCAACCACTACACCGAATCTCTACTACGAATCATCCATCAATGCCATCTACCACCACCACCACAACTAGTATTCTATGTCTGTAAATTGCGTTTGTGTGTGTTCTGAAGGGCTGATTTGTATGTATGTGGGATGAAAAACCCGAGTTTCCAGGAGAAAAAACCCTGCTACCTCCGTATGAGATTGGCTAACTCACCTTCAATTGAAAATCGTCCTGATAAAGATTCCTCCCGTCATGACGAGAATCGAACTTAGGCCTATTCCAATCGAAGGGTGCAATGTACCGTTGTTCTTCCAATTGCGCTAGAGGCGCTTAAACAGTCTCTTAAATTTCTGAATTGCACACTGCAGAAATTAAAAGAAGTTTTATAATTTACAGTTAATTTTTGTCGTTGTTATTCAAAATCACATGAATAATTTCATATGGGGTCCCCAAAAGTTTAAAGTAGACCAGAATTGTTTATTACCAGTGAACATCTACCTACACTTAGTATATATGTGCATTTTTAGTTATTTTTAGTAAAGCACATAATTGAATTTTGCATCTTTTGAATCCTGGCATCTGCAACTTCTGAGAAAATTATAAAAATATGTAATACTATTGTAGCACAAACAGGTAGAGGGTTGGGAAGAGAGCCTTCAAAAATGCAGCTGTTTGGTGAGAATGGTCAGGAAAGCTTAGTCTTAATATTAGAATTTAAAAAAAAAAAAAAAAAGGAAATCAGAAATTGTTTTTAGTTATGGATTCTGACAAACCTTTAATGACTGTGTGATGTAAAGTAACTGCCATTGGGGTTTATTATGCTGTAGTAGTATAGATTATTATTATTATTATTATTATTATTATTATTATTATTATTATTATTATCTCAAGGCCAAATGGAGTCAAAGACTCATCTTGTAGATCCTTTTGTCATGCACACAGCTCATCATACCATACCTTAAACACACTCAAATTCTCTGCAGACCACACTCTCAGGCAAGGCATTCCAATCATTCACAACTCTGCATGCAAAAAACCTGCTTCTCACTCCCCTGCTCACCCTCCTTATACAGCTTCCAGGGATGACTTCTGGTTCTCCCCTGATCTCTCATCGTTTTCTGTAAAACCTCTCCAACATTGATCCTTTAACAACCCCTTGCTAACTTGTAGGTCTCTATTCTATCACTCTCCTCCTCCTATCCACTAGACTCTGTAAATTACATCTTCTCAACTTTTCCTGATATTCGACATTCCAGAGATCAGAAACTACCTTATTCAGTCATTCCAACATCTTTCCAACATCTCTTCATCCTTTTGAAAATCAGGTGACCAAATCTGAGCATAGTTGTCCTTGTGTGGCCTAATCAAAGGCCTATACGTTGTAGAAATAAAGAAGATTCTTTGTAGAAGTAAAGAATCTCTTTACTTCTACAAGTCAGTGTACTCTGCATCATTCCCAGAATTCTTTGTGTTGTCCTCACAATTTTGGCAATGTGTCCCCTAAATTTAAGATCCTTATCCACTATCACCCCAAGATCTCTTATTTTCTCCACCTCCAGCAATGTATTCCCACCAAGCATAAATTCTACATCCCATCATTGTTTCCCAAATTTGAAAACCTTACATTTTGCAACATTGAACTTGTATCCCCATTTCCATGTCCATTCACTCAATTTATTAAAGTCTTCTTGTGAGGCCACAACATCTTTTCTGCTCTTCATAGTTCGTCCCAACTTTGCATCATCTGCAAACAACTGAATATCCCTATCCAAATCTTCACCAGTATCATTAGTATACAGGTTAAAAAGCACAGCAGTGGCCTTAAAACAGACCCCTGTGGCACACCACTAGTGACTTTTCTCTTCCTGGATATTGTTCCCCATACACAACTTGCTGATACATATCAGATAGCCAGTCTCTGATCAAATGCACTAATCTAACATCCAACCCCCATCCGCTCTAGTTTAACTATCAACTTGTCATGGGATAATCTATCAAAAGGCTTTGCAAAATCTAAGTATGCTGCTGTGTATCCCTCTTCTCTGTCCAAGGAAGTCGTCACCTTATTGTAATAAGTAAGTAGATTACTAAAACATGACTTCCCTTTAGCAAATCCATGCTTTCCATCAAAGATATTGCCATTGTTGTCAACCCACTTCTGGATCCTGGTTCTCACCAGCTTCTCCAACAACTTAACCACAACACCTGACATAGATAGGCCTATAATTGGATGCTTGAGTTCTATCACATCTCTTATGCAGCAGCACAATCTTGCCTTCCTTCCACTCCTTTGGAACTCGACTCAGTGCAAGACTAATATTATACTGACTAATTGCTACATATTCTAGTGGCTTCTTCTGGGTGAGGAAATACAAAAAAATAATACAATAAAGTGTTAAAATGTGAACCATTACATAACTAAAAAAAAGAACATATAGGAAACTGTTACACAAAAGTAAAAAACAGAAAAAGTGTGGAATGTGGAAGCTGCCACATGTCAATCATTTCAGTAAGTTCATGTGATAGTTGGCATAAAAGTTAGTCTGATGTGCAGAAAGATATAATAAATGACTTCTGAATTTCACATGAATCATTTCTTCTTTCTGTTAAGTGTGCCTTGTGTGTAGCTAGCCATCTTTGACGTTGCAATCATTGAAGTTGTCCTTTACGGCATGGAGCTCTTGTCTCCAATAATTTGGTGACTGTGGAAGAAGTGGAAAACTAGGCCCAAGCTGTTTTCTGTTGTTATTATTCATGTCTTAATATATTCTTTTTTGTCTTAGGGCAAACATCTAGAAGTTTGCTAATATGTAAAAAAGCCCACAAGAACAATGGAATATTATAAACTCCAGGATATTTGTTGAACGGGTTGTGGTCCTTAGGTGAACGTAATAAAGTTCATAGACTCATACAGGTTGTTACTCGCATTCTTCCTCATTGCACTATGTATCACAAAAATTAGGTATTATACATACACTCAAGAAAAGGTCAATCTCCATTACAAGAAATGAAGAAAAAATGAAAGAAGAATTACAGTCTCTACTTTAACTTCTGGTGAGTAATAGATATAAGAAATTAGTACAAAGAATATTATTCTCTACTAGTGCTCCACAACAAATTCTCAACATTTGCTACAGAACCTCAGTTTCTATCCTTTATATTTGTAGACTTTCTCTCCAAATTGCTAATCTAAAATCTCACGACATAGGAGTGGCTTTCAAACCCATTTTGACTACATGAGCTTTATTATGTTCATATAAGGACCACAACTATTTCAACAAACATCCTGGAGTTTATACCAACAGGTTGTGTATAATGGAACAGTGTCTCAAAAAAGAAGGGTAACCAGTGGTGTGCTCCAAGGTTCTGTTCTGTTCTTGGGCCCCTGCTGTTTAACTTGTTTGTAAACGATATATCAAGTGGACT